>NW_024070203.1:74622314-74807532 GCF_014754425.2 Oryx dammah
AGTGTTATCCTAAGGTTTTAATTGTGTTCTTAGACTCATCTTTCCCTGAGAGAATCAAGCATTCTCTCTAAAATCACCTAGAACAGGATCACCTCAGGTTCTGCCACACACTCGGCGCTTCTATGATGCTCCAAGAGACACAGGGCATGGTCTGGGGAATCCTGATTCCAAGACCCACCATATTTTCTAATGCAGTGTGTGCCCCAGCTCTTCCACCTCCCACCTGTCTTCCTATCCAGGATTATAATTCTGAAAGAATCACCATGGCCATTTATAGAAGCAAGATTTCACTTCTCTCCTGTCACACCTATTACAGCTGTGGATTGTTCTTCTGAAACCAGAGAAAACAAGTCTAGCGCTTGGAGTAATCCCTACTTCGAGTGAGTCAAAATAAGACCCTTTTTGATTCATGCAGGAAGACAAAGTAGGAGGCAATGATTGACTCACTGAAGGGATTCTTATTTTAAGACATAGTACAGTTCTCTTCTTTGGCTTTCCTATTGTCTTTCAAATATAGGTTGGTATGCGAGCATTCATTTGGCAAGCATCAGAAGCCCCAGGTTGGGTCAGCCTATTTGGTTTCTAGTCTTGCCTCTGCCTTGTCCTTACTGCCCAGGCTTAAAGCCTCGACCTCTTTGGCTGTTTGGTCTAAGGGCTCTCTCCTCAGTGAAGTCTGTTTAGACATGACTTTTTGGTCAATCTACTAAACATTTGTTTCTTAAAGTTAATTAATTATTTTTTAATTTACGCTTTTGGCTGCACTGGATCTTTGTTGCTGCTCGCAGGCTTTCTCTAGTTGCAGCAAGCTTCCTCTAGTTGGAGCAAGCTTCCTCTAGTTGCAACAAGCTTCCTCTAGTTGCAACAAGCTTTCTCTAGCTGCAGCAAACTTTCTCCAGTTGTGGTGTGAGGGCTTCTCATTGCAGTGGCTTCTCATTGCCCAGCCCAGATGCTTTAGTAGTTGTGACACATGAGCTTAATTGCCCCGAGACAGGTGGGATCTTCCCAGACCAGGGATTGAACCTGTGTCCCCTGCATTGGCAGGCAGATTCTTAACCACTGGACCACCAGGGAAGTCCAGTATTTGTCTATTTTTGTTGGTCTTTTGGTACCAGCTTTTGGTTTCATTGATTTTTCTCTATGATCTTTCTTGTCTCTATTTCATTGAATTTTGACTCTAGTCTTTATTATTTCCTTCCTTCTGCTTGCTTAGGCTTGTTTTTCTTGTTCCAGTGTCTTTTTATGGAAGTTCAGGTTACTGACTTGAGATCTTTCTCCTTTCTTATTATAAGCATTCATCACTCTACATCTCCCTTTAAGGAGGGCTTTAACTGAATTCTGTACATTTCAATACATTGTGTGTTCATTTGCATCCATCCCAAAGGATTTTCTGATTTCTTTTGATTTCTCCTTTGACCCATTGGTTATTTAGGAGTATTCTGTTTAATTTCCACATATTTCTGAGTTTCCCCAATTTTTCCCTGCTGGTGATTTCTAATATCATTTCACTGTAGTCAGAGGCCATACTTCGTATGATTTCTCTCCTTTTAAGTGTATTGAGGTTTGTTTAGTTTGTTTTGTAACTGCCATAACAAAATAGCATAGACTGGGTAGCTTAAAACAAAATGAATTTGTTTTCTCAGTTCTGGATGCTGGGAAATCTATGATCAAGGTGTTAGTTAGCCTGTTTAGTTCCTGATGAGAAATGTCTTCCTGGCTTGTAGATGGCCACCTTCCTCACACAGTAGAGAGAGAGAGCATGCACCAGCTCACAGGCATTTCTTTTTATTTTACTTCTAGTTTTATTGAGATATAATTGACAAACAGCATTATATAACTTTAAGGTGCATAGTATAATGATTTGAATTACATACATCATGAAATGATGACCACTATATGTTTAGTGAACATCCGTCATCTCATATAGATACAAAACTAAAAAAATAGAAAAACATTTTCTTATGGCGAGAACTCTTAAGTTTTACTCTGAACAACTTTTATCAATAACATACAGCAGTATTAATTATATTTATCATGTACATTATATCCCTAGTACTTATTTATCTTATAACTGGAAGTTTCTACCTCTTGACCACTTTCATCCAATTTCCCCTCCGCCCATGCCCTGCCTCTCAAAACTGCAAATCTGATCTCTTTTTCTATGAGTTTGTTTTTTTGTTGTTTTTGAAGTATAACATTATGTTAGTTCCCGGCACAGGACATAGCGATTTGATACTTCTGTACATTTCAAAAGGATCATGTAATAAGTCTAGTTACAATCTGTCACCATTCAAAGATATTACATTGTTACTGACTACATACCCCACACTGTACATATCATTCCCATGACTCGTTTATTTTGCAACTGGAAATTTTTACCTCTTAATCTCACTCACTCATCTGTTGTTTTTTTTTTTCTCTTTCTACCTTCCTTTCCTCTGGCAACCAGCTGTTTTCTCTCTGTATCTATAACTGTTTCTGTTTGATTATGTTTGTCCATTTGTTTTGCTTTGTTAGATTCTACATATAAGTGAAATCATACAATATTTGTCTAAATTATTTCACTTAACATAATACCCTCTGGGTCCATCCATGTTGTTCCAAGATTTCATTATTTTTTATGGCTGAGTAATACTCTACTGTGGGCTTCCCTGGTGACTCAGATGGTAAAGAATCTGCCTGCAACTCAGGGGACCTGGATTCAATCCCTGGGTTGGGAAGATCCCCTGGAGAAGGGCAAGGCAAACCACTCCAGGATTCTGGCCTGGAGAATCCCCATGGACAGGAGAGCCTGGCGGGCTACAGTCCCTGGGGTCACAAAGAATCAGACACGACTGAGCAATGTAACGCCACGTCTCCTTAGGTTACTCTCCTATCTTGGCTGCTGTAAATAATGCTGCAGTGAGCACAGGGCTCCTTACATCTTTTCAAATTTGTGTTTTCATTTTCTTTGGATGGAGCTGCTGGATCATGCAGCTCTTCTATTTTAATTTTTTGAGGAGTCTTCACACTGTTTTCCATAATGGCTGCACCAAGTTACATTCCCACCAATAGTGCATGAGAGTTCCCTTTTCTCCACATTCTCACTGACTTGTTACTTGTTGTCTTTTGGGTCCTAGCCATTATGACAGGAGTGGGGTGATACCTCATTGTGGTTTTGATTTGTGTTTCCCTGATGATTAATGATACTGAGCATCTTTTCAGGTGCCTGTTGGGAAAAATGTTCAGCAAAGTGGGTATAGAGGGAATATACTACAACACGGTAAAGGCCAAATATGACAAGCCCATGGCCAGCATTATACTCAACAGTGAAAAGCTGAAAGTGCTTTTTCTAAGATCAGGAAGAAGACAAGGATGCACCATGACCACTGTTATTCAACATAGTATTGGAAGTCCTAGCCGCTTCTAAAACTATCAATGAGAAAAAGAAATAAAAAGAATCCAAATTGGAAACGGAGAAGTGAAACTGCTCACTGTTTACAGATGACATGATACTGTGCACAGAAAACCCTAAAGACACCACAAAAAAATAAATAAATACTAGAATTCATCAATGAATTCAATAAACTTGCAGGACACAAAATTAATATACAGAAACCTGTTGCACTTCCATACACTAACAGCAAACTGTCAGAAAGAGAAATTAAGAATACAGTGCCACTTACAATAACATCAAAAAGAACAGAATAGCTAGGAATATATCTAAGTAAGCAGGTTAAAGACCTGTACGTTGATGAAAGAAGACATCACAGTTGGAAAGACATACCATATTCATGCATTGGAAGAATTAATATCTTTAGAATGATCATACTACCCAAGGCAGTCTACAGATTCAATGCAATCAAAAATACAGATGCCATTTTTCATAGAACTAGAAGAAATAATTCTAAAATTTGTATGAAACCATGAAAGACAATAGCCACAACAATCCTGAGAAAGAACAAAACTGGAGGTATCATGCTTCCTGTTTACAAACTGTACTACAAAGCTACCATAATCAAAACAGTATGGTATTGGCACAAAAATATGCTCATAGATCAATGGAACTGAATAGAGAACCCAGAAATGAACCCACACTTATATAAGCAAATTATCTGTGACATAGGAAGCAAAACTATACAATGGAGAAAAGATAGCCTCTGTAATAAATGGTGCTGGGAAAAGTGGACATTAGCATGTATGTGATTCAAACTGAGTTAATCTCTCACAACATATACAGCAATAAATTCAAAATGGATTAAAGACTTAAGTATAAGACCTCAAACCATAAAACTTCTAAAAATATATAGGCAATATGCTTTTTAACATTGGTATTTCCTTTACTTACTTTACTTTACTTATAAACACACTAATCCTATCGGATCAGGGCCCCACCTATGACCTCATTTAACCTTAATTACTTCCTGACTCCAAAACAGGCCTACCTTGGGGGGTTAGACATTTAAGATATGAAGTTGGGGTTGGACATAATTCAGTCCATAGCAGTGACCTAGCATACGGTTTATCCTGGAGAATGTTCCAAGTGTGCTTGGAACACTTGTTGAGTAGAGTGCTCCCTAGATGTCTGTTAGGCCTAGTTGGTTTATAGTGTTGATGAGGTCTTCTACTTCCCTGTGATCTCCATGGGATATGGGATCCTTAAGTCAGCTCTGAAGAATATTTCAGCTGTGTGAAGCCTACAGTAGTTCAACTTCTAAAGGCCTGTTTATATCTGTGTAATCACAGCATCACTGTAAAGCAGATAGCCAGTGATATTAGTAAAATATTTTCTACAAATGGACAGGTGGAGGCCTGGAGTGATTAACTGATAGACCCAGGGTCACAGTGAGTGAATAGCTGAGCACAGACAATGTCAGGTCTTTTGGGTTTTCCTACTGTTACTTTTCCATCAGACTAACCTGCATTCCTTATGAACCAGTTATAAGGTCGCAGATGTGCTTACTGTGCGTGTGTGTGTGCGTGTGTGTGTGAGTACATGCGCAACAGAGAGAGACAAAGTACACTAAGCAGCCTTAAACTTCTGTTTATCCTAGAGCCACAGTCGAGTTTAATCATTCTTGGAATTCTTGTACATGAACAGGGTGTAGTATGCACTCATTATTTACACAACATTCTCCTCTCCCTCTTGCCCGAGGGAGAAAGGGGCTTTCTCTGGAGCCCGTAGAGACCCTCCCCCACCCCCTTATCTTTCCCAGCTGAAAGCCCGCACACGTCTGCTGCCTTCTTGCACTATGCTTTGGACGTGACCTGGGTGTCAGACTGACCATCAATAAGGTAGATAAGCTGCACACAGCTTCTCTATTCTGTGCTTCCTGCCTTCGCTCGTTCTCACCTGGCTGTCGACATAGTAGGCACTCAATCAATATTTATTGATTTGGTTTGCAGTGAGGCAGGGCTGAGTTGTACGCTGGTTAATGAACTAGTGATTCAGCGAGAGGAGGAGCTGACAGAGACCCAGGGAGACTCCTGGAGAAGAGTGGTCGATGAAGACCTCGAGGAACTGAGAAGCAGCAGGGGGTCCAGCACAAGTGGGACGCCTGGACTCCCGTCCTGCCGCTGAGTTTCACCACCTCCCAGGGAGCTGCCACCTCCGTCTCCTTGACTGTTATTATATGTGTGTGCTTCATCAAACGGGCTCCACGGTTTATTTTTGCTTCAACATCTTTCTCATTCTGTGAAATGCTTTATTCCTTTGTTCACTTACTTTCATGCTCTGACCCAACAATACTTACATAGCACCTATTTACAAAATTTATAAATATAATATTTTTAAGGCACTTAGGTGGTGAGCACCAAGTAGACCTGGGCTGAGAGATGAGGAGGGAGATGCAGAAATAAATAATGAATCACTGCAGCCTTTGAACCCACTTTGATGAGTGGAGGGAGAGGACGGAAGATAGACCTCCACATGGAAAACAAATACTGGGCAAGATGAGGTTGATGGCTCTTGAGGTAAGTCCCAAGCACATTCCTGACTAGACGGTGCACTCCTCAGGAGCCTGGGAAACCGAGCCCATGCCAAGGGAAAGCTGGGAGGTAGAGCATGGTTCTTGAATGGGTAAGAGGGCTCAGTGGGATTCTCTTGGGCATTGACTGCTGTTTGAGGAGAGCATGGAGCGCCTCTCACCTGCCCGCTGGAGACATGAAGAGTGGATGCATCCTGTGTCTAGGTATCTTGGGTTGAGTGGAGAACCCACATGGAGGTGTTTCAGCTATTGGCCCTGTCCATCAAATAGGTCAGCAGCAGTCTCTAAGACCGGCTGCCCCACGGGGGCCCGTGGTCCTCCACAGCCCTGGCATGGTGTCAGTGCAGCCTAACCTGCAGCTGAGCACACGGCTTCTCTGCAGCTCAGCTCAGCTCAGTTCCATGCCTGGTGATCACAGAGCCCACAGGCCAAACTGCTCATGCAAATGTCCAACAGAGCTTGTGAACGAAACCAAAACTGTAAAAGGAAATGAAAGAAATACTGAGTCATGTAGTCTCCCGTGCAGCCTGAAGAACCTTGCTGCCGTGGGTGGCAGTGGGCCATGCAGCGCCCACTCCTGGGCTCTGAATGCCAGGAGTGCAGGGTACATTCACCTCATTGCTCTTTGCATCAGACCAGAGAGCGGAAAGTTTCCCCTCAATCTGTGCAAGCAGCCCCAAAGAGATGCAACTAGGGTGTGAGCGAAATCCTACAATGTCAGTGAAAATGACAACAACATGGATTCCACTTATACGAGGTACCTAGAGTAGTGAAATTCATAGAGCCAAAAAGTGCACTGGTAAATGCCAGAAGTGGGGTGCGTGGGAGATAGAAGGAAATGGGGAGTCTGTGTTTAATGAGGCCACAGTTTCAGTTTAAGAAAGTGAAAAATTTAGGAGATGGATGACAGTGAGAGCTTCCCAACAATGGGAATGTACTTAGTGCCTCTGAACTATACAGTTAAATATGGTTGACATAATATGCTTTATATTATATGAATTTTACTGCAATAAAAAGAATTTAAAAAAAGAAAATGACAACAGCACCACTAAACATATTGCTTGCTGTGTGCCAGGCAGTGTGTTAAGCACTTAATGTACTATCTTACTTTGTTCTCAATCCTATGAGGTAGGGCCGTTGTCCCTGTTTTTAGTGATGGGAAGAGTGAGACCTGGAGAACTTAAGCAAACAGCCCGATAATTAAAATCCAGACAGAGTAAAACTCCTAAAGACACCTTCTTAACTATTACTCCGTATTGCGCTTCTCATGACTCTGTTTTACCACACGTGAAAAATTAAGTCATGGAACACACACGTTGGAACATCTTTCCTATGGCTTGAGTTTTGTTCTGAGTTTTGTGTGTTTCCGAAACATTTCTGTTGGATGTGTGGTTTTTTTTTTTTAATATTGTAAGCCTCCGCAAATCCTTGATGGAAGCAGACACACCATAAAGCACAATTAAATAAAAAGGCGGCAGAACACACACAGTGATCATGGAAATGCCTTCGATCTCCGTCTGGCGTGGGGGCTGTGGGCGTTGTCTTTGTGGCTGGCAGACAGAAGGTTGTCTGAACTTGGTTATGAGAGCCAGCAGAGTGAGCTTGAGGAGAAAGATAAACATACAACAACTGTTCAAAGCTTCAGGTGTTATGATTGCTAATTGGGAAAGACTCTACAGGATACCTGCTGGTGTGTAGGAATTTCACTCCCAGGGATAAGTGGCTCAGGGAACTCTGGGACTCTGCTCCTTCAGATTTTCCCGTAATGAGCATTCATGACAATTGTAGTGTGCTTGCTCATTGGGACCGGGCGTGCCTCAGAGTTGTAACCCAGGGCAGCTAAAGCTGCTTTATCTCTGAACATCTTCAGGTGGACTCTTCACACAAGCAGCCTCTCTCTCTCACTCTCTCTCTCTCTCACACACACACAGTCTCAGACATTTCACACACAACCTACATTCTCACATGCCCCCAGACACACACACCCTTGAACACGTTCTGGCTGATGACACACTTGCTGCCTATGTGCAAAAACACACGCCAGCTCATGTAACACTCACACGCCCACACATTCACATGCACCCATACTTTCCCTCTCTCTCTCACGCACACACACTCAGTCTCTCTCACCTGCACAAAATGCTTCTGGCAGAGCACCTGCAGCTGTACTAACCTGCCCGCCTTTGTTCCAGGCCTGGCCCGGCAGCATTTTCCCAGGCCCAGGCTTCCTTTAGCCGCTGCCTCCCGGTTTCCCTCTGGGCCTGGTCACTGGGCCCTGACTCAACGCCTGTGTGTACGTGGGCCTGGGGGCTGCCCCCCGAAGACGGGTTGAGATGAAGGGCGGGAGCCTGGGGCTGGCCCTCCCAGCCGCGTCCCCCCACCCCTCGACACTGTGGCCCCCTTCTGGTTTCATCCTGTTGTGGAGAAGTGCGCTGCGGTGGGCCAGGCTTTGGGAAACGCCCGGCCTGGGTCCAGCCGGGTGGGCCGCTCTATTGCACGTACGTGTCAGGAGTCGTGCAGCGTCACAGCCGCTGCTGGATGTGAACACGCTGTCCCGACAGCGTTGTTACCAGTTGTAAGATGCCTCTCCTACTGACTCCTCATTCCTACTGGCAACCTTTACTTCCAAGTGAGTCAGCTTTGTGTCCTTATTGCTCCAAATTTTTTTAAAAACAAAAGAGGTGCCAAGATACGACGCAGATTACCCTCGCGAGAAAGCACCTTTATGCTGCTTCTAATGCCTGAGGAGAAAATGCTTTTCAAACCTTTGTTTTTATGTGTAAGAAATTCAAGAGTGAGTGGACGTAGTGAATGACAGTGTAGGCTACCAGTGTTCTCAGTTGTTGTTGCCACAAAGAGCCGTTCTGGAGACCCTGAAACAATGCCCCCTCTCCCCCAGTTCTGCTGACTTCTTCCTGGAGCTATTTAATGGTGCCAGATAAGTGCTAACTTTGATATGAAAAGCTTGAAATGCCGGAGTTCCTCAGGAGAGGAAAACAGCAGAGAGAGGAAAACTGTGGATACTGAATGTAAAGTATCTCTTTTCACAATTTTGCTGTGTGTGATCCCTTTAAATATCTTCCCAGAAATATCATTTCTTCAGCACCTCCTATGTCCCGGGTATTACATAGTTAGTATCTAACATGCTTCATCTTTCTTCTCCCTTCTAGCAGTTGTAGAGGGGTCATTCATATTATAATCTATTTAATGTTTATCTCCAGGAGGCGAAGGGCCGCGTCTGCGCTGTTTGCCCTTGTATCACCATATCTTGCATTATGTCTGGCTCATGATTAAATACTCATTGAATAAATGAATGAATGAGGTACGCTCCTTGCAGCAAAGCAGCAAATGAGGCACTACTATCTCATTTTACAGATAAGGAACTGGATGCTTAGAAAACTGAAATGGGGACTTCCCTGGTGGTACAGTGAATAGAAATCTGCTTGCCAATGCAGGGGACACAGGTTCGATCCCTGGTCCAGGAAGATCCCACATCCTTGCAGCGAGAGCCTGTGTGCCCCAGCTACTGAGCCTGTGCTCTAAAGCCTGCGCTCTGCAGCAGGAGAAGCCATAGCAATGAGAAGCCCGAGCATGGCAACGAGGAGTAGCCTCAGCTTACTGCAACTAGGGAAAGCCTCAGTGCAGCAGTGAAGACCCAGCGCGACCAACAGTAAATACATAAATTGTTTAAAAAGAAAACGGAAATGCTTTCCAAGGAGATACTCCTCTGTGATGCTGGGAACCAAACCCAAATCCATTGATTCCAAACACGTTTGCTCTCATGGCTATGAAAGCGACTATTAAGACTGTCCAGTGGAGAGCCTCCCCAGTGGAGCCTCGTGTGGGTTGTACAGACCGGAGGGTTCTTGTTGAGTGAACGTTGGGCTGAGTTTAGCTCCTTCAGCTGGTCCCTAGGCTCCCTAGTAGGTAGTTTCTTTTCCTTTTAGCTTCTTACTCATTTACGTTGTCCTGTCTGACTCTTCCTTGCCTTTGTCTCATCAGTCCTTTTCTTTTTGCTCTGAGCGAAGGGCCCACTTCAAGACAACTCCATCTAGTCTTCCTGGGTCCTTCTGCGTTCTAGTTCCTTCCTCTGCTCCAGGAGCTTCAGCTGAGAAGCAGCCAAGGATGAACACCACCAGGGCTGTTTCCTATCACTCACAGTCACTCTGTGAATGACTGTGAATTCGGGGGTGCCGGGTGTTCTCATCCAACTTGGACTCAGTCTGAATCTGCCTCTAGTGACCACTCCCACTGGAAACCCCTTGTGCCCCCAGTTCCTCCCTCAGCCCATCTCCTTCGCAGCCTCTTCTGCCCAAACGGTGGTGATCCGGGGCTCTCATTTCACCGTCAGGGGTCTCCCTGGGCACTCAGCCGCTGCCTGGTGGTTTGACCTCATCTTTATCCAGAGCCTCTTGATGTTAGTGGGCAGGAGGCTGGGCTGAGGGAGCCTGGTGATGACCCAGACTCCTGATTCTGCTTGGGGAGCTGCTGCATTCTGATGACTCAGTGCAGGCCATCCCCCAGGTCTCACACCACAGGATGGGGCACTGTGTCTTAGGCTGATATCCCCCAATACTGAGCCCTCCCAAGCTCCAGACTGGAACGGCCAACTGCCCACCACGGAAGCGGCTTCTGTTCCTTTGACTGCAGCCATCACCAGGCATGCCGCCCAGAACTCCCTTCGGGGAAGGCCTTTCTGCTCCAGTGGCAGAGACTGCTATCTGCCTCCCCTTCCAGGATGGCCTCAGCCGGAGAGAACCTCCTTGTCCAAGTTCCTGTGGCTTCTTGAGGCGGCCTGCGTCCAATCACTGATCAGAGTGGGAACATAAAGGCTCAGCCTTCTGGCCCTATTTGGAACAGCTCTGAAAGGCCATCCACATTCTGGGACTCCCAGAGGGGTGAGCTGATGTGCCCTTTATCTCTTGCTGCATCACAAACCACCGCAGAATGGAATATGGCTTCAAACATCGACATTCACTTTGCTGATGCATCTGGGCCAGGTTCCAGGTAGGAGAGTGGACAAAGAGGTCACTTGTCTTTGCTCCACTCGGTGTCTGCTGGTCTGACTTGGAGTTGGGCCTGGAAACATTGCAAAGTTCACTGCCTCACGCACGTGTCTGGCATGTGGACCGTGCACACTCACACTTCTGGGGGCTGGAACCCCTGGCTTCCTGGGCATCTCGTTCTCCATATGACCTCTCCACTGCCCTCTCCAGCGCAAAGGCACCAGGAGAGCCAGGCTTCTTACTTGGTAACTCGGGGCTCCCAAAGTACATACCCCAAGAGAAGAAGCCAGGAAGAAGCCATATTGCCTTTTGTGACCTAGCCTCCAAAGCCATGTAGCAGCACTCTGATTGAGCAGTTACAGGAGTCCACCCAGGTTCAAGAGTGTGGAGTGTGGACCTCTCTACGGAGGAGCATCAGCGTCACACTGTAAGAAGAACACGTAGACTGGGGTGCAAGTCGGTGCAGCCAGCTTGGGAAAGTATAACCTGCCACGGCCACAGGCATGTCCATAGGTGGGCCCTGCATCTCCATCTTTCCCTCTGCCTGTTGCTGTCTTCTTCCCCTCCCGTCTGTGACGTAGCCATCAAAAGCACACCTGCAAAACTATTCTGCTCACTAAACTGTGTCTCGGAGCCTGCTTCCCAGGAACTCGACCTGTAAGGTGAGTCCCCCAAAGCCAGCATGTTCAAGGCAGAGTTGTCATCTTCCTGAGCCCTCTGCTTCATGCCTGACCTCAGTGGATGGCACCTCCACACCCTCAGGCACTCTCCACATTCTGTCTCTCCTGGACATCATACATGTCTGTTCATCTTTCATACATGTTCCTCCTTCCCCAGGCCACCCTCAACCAGCTGCCCCCATCAGCACGGAATCCTATGACCGGTCCTCCGTACTCTCTGCAGCCTCAACTCCATTTGTTGCCAGCATGCTCATATTTGATGAGCTTCTTTGCCATTGCCGTATCGTAAAGCTAGACTTCTTAAGCTGACCTGCAGCAGCCTTTGCAACTAGACTTCGCTTTGAAGTCCACATTTCTTTCTTTCTTTTTTTAAAAGCAATTTTTATTAATTTATTGGCTGTGTTGGGTTTTCATGGCCAGGTGGGCTTTCTGTAGTTTCAGGGAGCGGAGGCTGCTCTCTGCTTCTGGTGCATGGGCTTCTTGTTGCCGTGGCTTCTCTGGTTGTGGAGCCTGGGCTCTAGGACACAGGCTCAAAATCTGTGGTTACAGGGGCTTTGGCTGTTCCACAGCATATGGGAATCTTCCTGGACCAGGGATTGAACCCGTGTCTCCTGCATTGGCAGGCAGATTCTGAGCCACCAGGGAAGTCCTGGGGTCCAGATTTCTTAACCCTGCCCATCACACCCCTTCTGAGTTTCTTTCAGTTCTGTTAATGAGCACGGTAAAATTTCTCTGCCCTTTCTGGGATGTTCTTTCTGGGTGGACAGCACCCTCCTTCTACTACACCTCCAGACCTCCCTACATTCTTGTTCTTGGGTTTGGGCTCATGTTTCATTTCTTCTAGCAAGTCCTGCCTGACCCCTGGACTGAGTGAGGGGCCCTGACCTGAGCTCCTGAAGTGCCCCTCCCACCCTAGCACAGTCACACCTCATGGAGACCTTGTGTGTGACCACCTTTCCTGAAGTATAGATGTTCCACCAGGTCTGTGATCACATCATCTTGTCACCAGTGTAGCCAAGACACAGCCCAGCACACGGGGTGGGACTGGAACAGCCTGCTGTGTACACAGAACAGGTCATGCACTGATCAGCTCCAAGGGGCTCCATCTGCATAAGATACACTGTGGACACAGGTCTATTGGCTAGGATTCAGAACTTCCACTGCCACAGCCAGGGTCCAAATCCCGGTCAGGAAAGGTATGACTTTGGGGGAGCTTCCCTGGCAGCTCAGATGGTAAAGAATCTGCCTGCAATGAAGGAGACATGGGTTGGATCCCTGGGCACGGCAACCCACTCCAGTATTCTTGCCTGAAGAATCCCCATGGACAGAGGAGATTGGCTATAGTCCATGGGGTTGCAAAGAGTCAGACATGACTGAGCAACTAAGTATAGAATTATGCAGTGCCCACCAAAACATACATGTGGCTCAGCTGAAAGCTTTAATTGTATGATCCAGCGAGTAGATATATTATACTGTCTTTGGTCCTCTCTGCTAATCAGTGAATTTATATTTGGCAAAAGGAAAATAATCTGATTTTGCGGGGTTTTTTTCCAAATGCAGAAGAATGCAATATTTGCAACTAGAATGAAAAATGCAAAAACCTAATGTAACAGTTCTCAATCCTGGATGTCCAGTAAAATCACCTGAGGAGCTCTGGAAAAATACTGATGCCTGGGCCTCACCAGATTTCTTAAAAAGAATCTCTGGGTTGAGTTCCAGCAATGGGATGTTTTTACTTTGCCCCAGCTGTCTTTCAGGTGCAGCCAAGGTTGAGAGTCTCTGGCCTAAGGAGCATCCAAGCACATCCAAGGAGCTTAAGAAACCCACCTGGCAATCATTAACCTCACTCTTTAAACACCTCATTCAGGAGCCGTGGGGCTAAGCACCTATGATGAAAAGCTTGTTGGGCTGAATGTCTGTCTTTGCTAGTTTCTGGACCTCAGATGCAGAGTTGAGTTTGTCAGATCCATAAGTCCAAGCACATTGCCTTCATTAGCCCAGGCAAGGCCCTCTTGTCTAAGCATCTCTTCACTGCCACAGCTGCTGCTGCTGCTGCGAAGTCCCTTCAGTTGTGTCTGACTCTGTGAGACCTCATAGACGGCAGCCCACCAGGCTCCTCTCTCCCTGGGATTCTCCAGGCAAGAATACTGGAGCGGGTTGCCATTTCCTTCTCCAATGCATGCATGCATGCTAAGTCGCATCAGTCGTGTCTGACTCTGCTCGACCCCATAGACGGCAGCCCACCAGGCTCCTCTCTCCACGGGATTCTCCAGGCAAGAATACTGGAATGGGTCCCCCACTACAGACAACCATCCTAATACACTGGATATATATACAATATTTGCTTGTGTTTATGTACAGTTTTGTAAAAATGTGTTTCACTGGTTTTTACACCTGTACTTTTGTTTTATGTAAATGTATTGTGCTCTTGACTCATTCTGACTGTTAATTTTTTTACTCCATCCATGTTGCTTTGGATCTTCTCTGTAGCTCAGATGGTAAAGAATCTGCCTGCAATGCAGGAGACCTGGGTTCTATCCCTGGGTCGGGAAGATCTTCTGGAGGAGGGAATGGCGATCCACTCCAGTATTCTTGCCTGGAGAATCCCACCGACAGAGGAGGAGCCTGGCGGGCCATAGTCCACGAGGTCTCAAAGAGTCAGACACGACTGAGCAACTAAGAGCACCACTGCTACCATATTGCTTTGGGTGCATCCTGTCTGGTGTTCCTAACTCCTGCAGAGGCTGCCAGTCCATGCTGCCACCACATTTTTCCACCCACCCCCAGTGATATTCACCCACGTTGCCCCCAGCTCCCCAGGACCCGCGCACCGCAGGGTCCGTCCTTGTGAATGTCTCCTCGTGTGTCCTGTGGGAGAATTATCTGAGATAAGCATCCCCTCTGATCTATTAGCTGTATCCTTCAGGTCTCATTGTCTGACTCTGTGACCCCATGGACCGAGAGGCTTCTCTGTCCATGAGATTTACGAGGCAAGAATACTGGAGTTGGTTGCCATTTCCTTCTCCAGGGAGACTTCCTGACCCAGAGATGGAGCCCACATCTTCATCTTGGCAGACAGATTATCACTGAACCACCAGGGAAGCCCCTTATGTCTCATTGCTCATGTGTTTTTACATGATGGGTACTTTCACACCAATACACACAAGAAAGAAAAATCCAAGTGATTCGTAATACATTGACTTTAATAATGTTGCCCAAGTCATATGTGTAACTGGCTATAAGTAAACAATCTAATATACCCTTAATGCCTCTGAGAGAGTTAGGAATCTTGGGATCTCAGTGTCATTTAATCCCTATACTGTATCAGGTTGAGTTTTTTTTTTTTTTTTCCTTTGCCATTACAAGAGGCTTACAGGATCTTAGTTCCTTGGTGAGGGATTGAACCTGGGCCCTCAGCAGTGAATGGGTGAATCCTAACCACCAGACTGCCACGGAATTCCTTATCAGGTTAAATTTTAACAGGTGAAGTGGTCTCCAGCAGGGACCATTAGATCACCCTGAGTGAAACCTCAGTGAATACATAAGCCTTGGTTTGTTCCAAAATGCCTTTGGGTAAGACTTTCAATTCTGTCGATCTTAGCTGAATCTCTTATGAGATCAAACGGAGCAAACACTAAATCTGGTTCAAGAAACTAGGCTGTATGCGTTAAGCCTAACCTCTGTTGACAGAACCAGGCAGAATCAGATGTCCTGGTTTGGTAAAGAATGAAATTTTGCTGAAACTGTGCTTTTTATAATCAGCATCGTAAGCCGAATGGAATGTTTAGAGAAAACTTCAATATTTAATTGGTAAATATCCTGAGTGGTAGCAGATCACAGAAAACCCTTTGTACAATAGCTGTGTTGTGTGATGCACTGATATCCATGAGATTTCCAAGCTAAATTTCGTGTTTTAAAGCAGTTGTTACTTTAGTGGAAATCTTGAGGTTAAACCTAACACTTGCAAGAGTTTTCCTGCTTGACCAGAAGCCTCCTTATTTACTGAGTATTTGCTGTCCAGCTAGTAGAGAACAGTGCTTCATATTGCAGGCTCCTTACTAGTTCTGTCACTTCGGGCAGGGTGGTTATCCTCTCTGTGCTTCTATTTCCTCATCTGAAAAACTGGGATGGTGTTTGAACATGCCTTTGGTGGCTGTGTGAGAATTAAGTGGGATGACACCCATAAAGCACTTTGCATATTGGAAGTCCTACAATGTAATAAGCCCTGGAGATACTCAGCAAGTGTCCTCGTGATGGTTTACTTGGACATCCTGGTCAGAACTGGGATATGTCCAGTCCAAGTAGTATCTTGAGATTCTCTTACTTTATGGAACCTGTCTGGCTAGTTCCATGGCACATGCTCTTCTGCTGACTCTGCATCCCCAGGCAACCCAGCTTCCCCAAACTTCCTTCACTTACCCATTGCTTTAATTTGTCTTTCTTCTGTTCATTCTGAAGGAGATCAACCCTGGGATTTCTTTGGAAGGAATGATGCTAAAGCTGAAACTCCAGTACTTTGGCCACCTCATGCGAAGAGTTGACTCATTGGAAAAGACTCTGATGATGGGAGGGATTGGGGGAAGGAGAAGAAGGGGACGACTAAGGATGAGATGGCTGGATGGCATCACTGACTCGATGGACGTGAGTCTGAGTGAACTCCGGGAGATGGTGATGGACAGGAAGGCCTGGTGTGCTGCGATTCATGGGGTCGCAAAGAGTCGGACACGACTGAGCGACTGAACTGAACTGAACTGAACCCAATTAGATTAAAAATTGGAGGGAACTGATGGTCCCTTCTATTTCCTTTATCTCAGAAAGTCCTTGGCAAGTTCAAGGATACACAACAGACTGGTAGGAATGTTTTTTTCTGCTTGAAATCATAAAGTCTCTGAAATTTTGCTAACCTAAGAATTGTACTTTCTTAGTATGTTCCATAAACGAATTAATGAAAACCCGGGCAGGGTAACATTACCTTCCCCAGAGAAGTTAGACTAGTGTTTCTCTATAACTGGCTTTAGCCAATTAACTCTATGATATGGTTCATTTCTCTCCAAAGGTCCCAGTGAGGTCACCATTGATTTGCCTTGGACACAGATGGGTCTTTAGTCCTATTACTTTTTCCATGGAGGGACTTTCTGTTAAAGTAATTCAATTGCACAAACCCTAATGGGTGTGTGTGAGAGAGTACGTGTGGCTATATGTGTTTATTAAAAATAAAAAACAAAAACAAAAACACAAAGCACTTCTCTTTGACACTGGCCAGTATATTCACATACCATCACAGGTTATTAACATTCATTATTATGAAACATTATTGCCTTTTCCAAGTAGGAAGTTGGATGCATTTCAATTGCTTCATTCAGCCACTAATTGATTCACCTAGTTTGCTGACATTCAAGTTTGGACGTATAGCTTCCATAAACAGGAGCAATACCTTCCACTTGGGGATGTGGCCCGCACGTTCCAGTATGATGCTTGCTCTTAAAGTATGAACTGATTTTTGCAGCTCCTCATCGTTTTTCCTGTAAAGAATGTTTCCCCTTTCATTGATAACTAATGAGAAGCCACTGTAGAGTACAGGGAACTCTACTCAGTGCTCTGTGGTGACCTAAATTGGAAGGAAATCCAAAAAGAGGGGTTCCATGTATAGATATAGCTGATTCACTTCGCTGTACATTAGAAACTAACACAGCATTGTAAAGCAAATGTACTCCCAATAAAAAGAGACTGTTTCCCCTTCTGACATGATTTTTTTTTGGCTGTGCTAGGTCTTAGCTGTAGCCTGCAGGATCTTTAGTTGCAGCGTGTGCGATTTAGTTCCCTGACCAAGGATGAAACCCTGCCCTGGGAGCTGGGAGTCTCAGTTACTGGAACACCAGAGAAGTCCCATGATTTTTTTTCTTTAGCTAGCCAATGGGTGCTACTGATGACTTGGTGGATTCTAGTTCTATATTCATATACTCAAGGAATTTTTATAAACACCATCACCACCCTCCTTTTTTACTTTCAATATTAAGTTTTATTTTATTTCACTGTTTTGTACCTTAGCTTGTCCTAGAAAGGACTTAGGATGGCTAATTGAAGAAAAATGTTCTTTTCTCTTACATCTGACTGCATTCTGTAAGTTTCTAATTTATAATCTTATCCATGGCTCAGGGTCTTGGATGCTCACTTCCCCTGAGCAGAACCAGAGGTCAGGCAGGCGATGGCTGTGGGACAAAGAGGCAGGGGGGAAGGAGCTGGAGCAACTGGGTGTGGCTCCCTTTGTGCTCAGAAGCTCATCCGCTTCTGTTCATACTTACTTTTAACCAAACGTGTGCTCAGCCGCTTCAGTCGTGTCCGACTCTTTGCCACCCTATGGACTAACCTGCCAAGCTCCTCTGTCCGACTCTTTGCCACCCTATGGACTAACCTGCCAAGCTCCTCTGTTCATGGGATTTTCCTGGCAAGAATACTGGAGTAGGTTGCCATGCCCTGATCTTCCTGACCCAGGGATCAAACCCACATCTCCTACACTACAGGCAGATTCTTTTCTGACTGAGCCACTGGGGAAGCCCCTTCTAACGAAAGTCCTTGCCAAATACTGTTGACTCTCCTTCTCTTCAAGGGTAGGAGGTCACAGCAGTTGATGGCCTCCTGTTCTTCATGACTTTTAACTCAGATATTCAATCCTGATACCCTCTCAGGAGTCCCTGGGTGAGACCTAGGGAACCTTTGCTTCATATTCCTTTGGTGTCCTTTCCAAACTGGTTAAAACTCCCCCGTCCCAGCTCCCTCTGCTATCTCTCTAACCATCACCTGTCTGGGGCTGTCTTGTTTTCTTTGCACTAAGTTTAGCGTCTCTCCTCCGAGGTCGCGAGCTCTGGGGGTTTCTGGAGGCTGTTTGCATTCCTGCATCCTCTCTGCACCGCCAGCCCAGGGCTCTTCCACTGTCACTGTCCCTAGGGCTGTCTCTTCCCTGAGGCCACTTCAGACCACCCCCAACATTTCTGCATTTGGAGACCTCCCCTTCAGACCTCACTCTTTCATAAAACTTGCTTACTGCTCGGGGTCTAAGCAGAAAGCAAAATGTGTATCTGCATTCAAACTTCTTTTTCAACCATCATAGAAACATTTTTCAGAATATGCCCCTAAAGGAGTCTTTTAAACACATCTGAGGATAAAAATGGTTCCATCTCAAAAAGCAGCTGCTCCCAGGGGGCTGCACACCTGCCTCTGAGAGGTCACAGGTTTGCTTGAATTTGAATTTGAGGGGAGCTGGCACCTTTTGATTCCCTTCATTACTGACTCAGAACCTCATTAACTAAACTATTTGACCCCTGACTTGTTTAATTATGGAGTGAACAGAGTATTCCTGGGGCAGCTTTTTGTAGAAGCTAAACTCGTAGGCCTGGATTAAAACATAGATTTTGCCTCTCTCCTAGCTGGGTGACCACAGGTGAGTTATTTCACGTATTGAAACCTCGGTTTCTTCAGCTGTTGAATAGGCGTGGTCCTAGGTGTGTTCTAGGGCATTCGTGCAGATTAAATGAGAAAACACACACACACACTGAATAGCGTGTTGAACAGGCTGCCGTGGGGACCAGTATGGAAGGCGTGCCTGTCATCGCAATGCTTAGGGCCTGGGAGGGGGCTACAGACAGGCTGTGGTAGTGTAGTCATTGCTGTAGAAATGGGTGTTTAAGCAGGTCCCTGAAGGCTGAGTAGGGCTGGGCAGGGAGCGTGTTCCAGGCAGAGGGAACAGCAGGTGTGCAGTGCGCCCTGGAGCACCGAGGGGGCGAGGCCAGGAGTGGGGCTGGAGAGAGAAATCAAAGGCCTCCGTGAACCATTCTTGGCAGACCAGTTAGGAGGCTGCTTCATTAATTCAAATGCAAAGCCCGAGTGCTCTAAAGGGGAGACAAAGCAGTGAGGATGTGAAGGGGTCAATGGATTTAAGCGAGATTTAGGAGGTAGAGTTGACAGGATTTGGTGACTCATTGGACATCCTGGGTTTAGTCAGAAAGGATTCAACCACTGTTGAGGACAACACCTGTTCCTTGCAGAAGCTTGACTGATATAGTTTCTTATCAACCTCTAGGCCAAATGTCCAGCAAGCCTCTCTGGATGGGTCCATCCTCATCTGTCCCCAGGGCCCAGGTTGCTTTTGCTGGGGGCGGGCCGTGGGGAGTGTGTCTGGGGTGGCCCTGGGCTATTCCTGTCTTAGAAAAGCCAGGACTTTGAAGAGAGCTGTCAACACTTGAGGATTTGGGAGTTAATTAGCTGATGAGTAGATTCTCTTTGTCTTCAGACTCTTCTTTCTTTGAAAGCCTGCGTTGTAATCAGTGACCTAAAGAAATGGTTGGAGAGAGATAGTTACCAACAGCGTAACTACTGCCATGCAGTCATTTGAATGAGCTGAGCCAGTGGAGGGGGATTGTGGTGGAAAAGACTCCCGAGCAATAATCCAAAAGTACCCTCTCCTTCACAGTGCCTGTTCTAATCTTTCCCTCACCCCGCCTTGAGCTTCTTGGGTGTGCAGATTTTTATCACATTTGGTAAGTTTCAGCTATTTTTTTCCTTGAATATTTTTCTCTGGTACTTTCTTCTCATAATCACATTGTGTCTGTTGATGTTCTCTTTAACATATTTATTAGAGTGCATTGGGTCTTAGTTGCAGCACGCAGGATCTTCATTGTATCCTGCGAGAGATCTTTCACTGTGGCACATGGACTCTCTAGTTGCGGCGTGGGGCCTCAGTAGTTGAGCCATATGGACCTGGTTCCTCTGGACATGTGAAATCTTCCCAAACAAGGGATCGAACCACGTCACCTGCACTGCAAGGTGGATTCTTAAACACTGGACCACCTGAGAAGCCCCCTACCTGTTTTAATCTTGCTGTGGATTCTTTGATGCTAAAATCTGTTTTAAACCCCTGAATCTTTACCAACAAATGGCAAATGGAGGCAGTTAGAAGTATGAGGAATGGCAAGGGAAGGAGCCTAGAATTTAATGTAGTACTTGAACAGAGAGGGCCTCCCCGGTGGCTCAGTGGTAAAGAATCTGCCTGCAATGGAGACACGGGGTCGATCCCTGGGTTGGAAAAATCCCCTGGAGAAGGAAATGGCAACCCGCTCCAGTATTCTTGCCTGGCAAATCCCATGGACCGAGGAACTTGGGAGGCTACAGACCTCAGGGTCCCAAAGAGTCAGACACGACTTAGTGACTAAACAACAACAAAACAAAGAATAGGCAACAGCTATGCTGTGTGAAGAACCAGAATCATTTCCCCCACAAAGTTGGAGAAAATGAATAAAGAACCCTGAGTTATTCTGAAGTTACTTTTAATCATCAGAATACCATTCTGAAACTGGGTCATGTGAGTCACTATTTTAATAAGCTTTTTTAAAAATCAACAATAGCAACCAAAATAGTTGATGTTAAATGTATGTTATGTGCGAGGCCCCACAGCAGGCCAGGAACTTTATTTCACTTATTCTACAAATGGTGCCTCGAGAAAAATAGGACAAGTGTTCCTATTCTGCAGATAAGAAAGTTGAGGTTCGGAAAGCCAATGTAACTTACTCCACAGCCAACACGTGGTGGAGTGCACCAAGGGAAGAGCATGAAAATTAGGATGTTTGCATTGAATAGATGCTGATAGCTATAAACAATTTATTGTTTGTCAAATATTTGGTGTTTGATAATGAGAAAATAATGCTAATCAGGTATGTTGTGTAAATACCATTTGATATCTGTTTTAAAGTAATCACACTGTGATCTCCATGTTCCCAGAGGGCTTCATGAGAGGAAGCACCTGTTTATCCAGTTTGCCCTCTGAAGGCCTCTCCAGGATGTCCAGCCCCTCAGTGGGGGGGTCATGGCCCCCCACGGCATAGGCCAGCCCTCGTGAGTTAATGGCATCCCAGAGAACAAGCCAGGCAGGCTTCTGGTTGAGTTTCTTCTCCGTGAGCCCCGGCGCTCTATACCTTGCTCTCCCTAGAGTGAATAGCCCATGAGAAGGATGCTCAGCAGGGCTGCAGACTGCCTGACTCCACCGTCCCACAGCCCCGAGGAAGTTTCTCTCCTGGAGCCTGGCCCCAACGGTTTGGCGCTGGTGGACAAGTCTGAGCTGGATGAACGAGCAGGAAGTGCCAGTTCCTGCTCTCCACGTGGTGATCCTGAGCTCTTTGTAGAATAACCTGTCCTGCCCAGGAGGAGAAACCCCTCCCCCAGCAAACTGGCCTGACAGCACCGCCCATCTCAGAAACCTGCCCCAGAGCCCGGGTTCTTGGCCTGGAGTTCTGAAATTCCTTCCCTGGCGCAGCCTTTGGGAGCATCTTCCTGATGTCACTGCTCTGGCAACAATTTAGGGAGCCCACAGTGTTCCCCGACTCCCATGGTCACTTAAGCAAGAAGCCTGACTCCTTGCAGGATATATATATATGGCAACTCACACCCGTTCCCTGGGGGCTCTTGATCTGTAAAATGCAGTGGTTGGATTCAGTGAGCCTGTAGTTTGGATTCTGTATTCCTCATCAGTAGAATAAACAAGGATAGTCTATGCTACCCAGACACAGAAAATAACCACATTTCCCCATAAAAATGATTGAACTCACTGGATGAGATACAGAAGGGGACATGAGGTTAAGATGGATTCTCTGTATTCTATCCAGATGTCTCCAGAGGAGGAGCCCAGGGTTTTTCCACACTTGAGGGAAATCTTTAGACCTGGGCAGCTAATCAAAAGGGGCCCTCAGCTCAACCAGGGTCCCTCCAGCAGTGCTCAAGCGCCCTACCAGCCCTCGATATCAAGGGTGAAGAAACATCAGCATCCCTCTTACATGATCCCCCTACTTTGAGTGGCAGCAGTGAAAGGAAAGAAAACAGAAATGGTGCTGGAATAGGCCTTACAGTCTGTGTAGTTACCCTTGCTTCTCTCTGCTGGGTGGTGGGGAAAGGGAAGGGAGCGATGCTGAGGCCCACACAGGTCACGTGACTTGCTCGTGGTCTTACCTGTAAGCAGGTTTGAGGCTGAGCCCACTGGCCCCAGTCAGTGCCAGAGAGGAGAGTAAGTGAGTCACCTCCGATTCTATCCACTCAAGGGAACTCTCCATTCAGTCAGGGTGGACAGCTTGCAATTTCCATGAGTGATTTAGGATTTGTGGATTTCATTTCAGAAGTCCTAGCTACCCTGACCTTATGCCTTCCGGGGTCATCTTGAGTGACCCCAGTGTGCTAGTCTAGAAACCCCAAACTGTGTGTGATCGGTTTTACCATCCACAGTGAGGGAGAAAAAAAAGAACTTGTGTGCCCGTTAAAAAGTCATCATTCGCATTGACATCAGCCCTGGTTGAAATCATCAGGGGAACTTGGGAACGACGGAAAGGTCAAAGGTTGGCAGGGTTAGGATTTCGTGGGAACATGCGCATGTTTGGACCAGACCCAAGTGCCTGGTTGACCTGTTTGACAGGTAACAATTACAGAGTAGGAGCTTGCCTGGCTGGAATGCGGCTGCAGAGGCCGGTCGGAGGATCTGGTTTACCTGCTCAGCAGGTGGGGCCCGCTGAGTCCGACAGGCATGTGCACGCACAGCATTCCAACGGATCGCT
Source organism: Oryx dammah (assembly GCF_014754425.2). Taxonomy (NCBI): domain Eukaryota; kingdom Metazoa; phylum Chordata; class Mammalia; order Artiodactyla; family Bovidae; genus Oryx; species Oryx dammah. The sequence continues at coordinate 74,645,552 of NW_024070203.1, forward strand.
TTTCTTTTAAAGACGCAGCGATGACTGCAGGGCACAAAAGGGTTGGGTTGAGCCCTGGCTGGAAGCCGTTAGCTATTTGCAAGGTAAAGAAGCAAAATAAATAGTTCCCTCTAGACAGCTCAAGGAAGAAACTGCAAAGGCATTCAGAACTTCTTCTTTTTTTTTTTAATGTCTAAAGCGAATATGTGCTTCTTGTCTCCAGACTTGAGAAACCCCAGACTGGTACAAAATACCAAAGATAATAGAATGAAGAGTCACGCCCCCGTCCCGACCTTTTCTTTTGAAAGAGATCATAATATTATTGGGAGCAAAAGATGGGCTCCTAGAAGGGTGGTGTCTGGCTTAAGGCAATCTAGAAATGTTTGCTGGTTTTCTTTGTACAGCTGCGGAAGACACTCAGGAGCGCAAAGTTCCGGGGTTTTTTTTTTTTTCCTCCATGAATTGTACGCAGTATGTATATTTTTTGAAAGTTAAAAGTTTCAATACATATAATTAAAGAAGGTAATCTGGTGTTTAAAATAATAGGAGATTAGAATAATATCATATACATAATATATAGTATAATGGAGCATCTACCTGGACACAAACCCACATACATAAAGTGACTTCTTTTTGACTTTGAGATTTTGGGATTTGAGATAGATCACTTCAACTTCCTGTATCATATTCATCATTGATGAGAAGGGAGGAAACCAAGTCCAGGGAGATTGGGACCTGAAAATTGTGATGCTATAGGGACTGAAGTGACTTAGCAGCAGCAGCAGGGAGCATTGCTCAAACAAACTCAAAACTCTTTGAAAATTTCCAGTTTTAAAAAATTTACCAAGTTAGTTTTTTTTTGTTGTTGTTGTTGTTTTGTTGTGCCATATGGTTTATGGAATCTTAGTTCCCCAACTAGGGATCAAACCTAGGCCTCCAGCAGTGGAAGTGTGGAGTTCTAATCACTGGACTGCCAGGGAACTCCCAAGGTTTTTTGTTTTGTTTCAGACGGCAAAGAATCTGCCTGCAAGCCAGGAGACCTGGGTTGGGAAGATCCTCTGGAGAAGGGAATCACAATCCACTATTCTTGCCTGGAGAATTCCATGGACAGACTGAGCCTGGCGGGTTACATTCTATGGGGTCACAAAGAGTCAGACACAACTGAGCGACTAACATTTCTGAGCAACTAACACTTTCACACTTTCGTTTGCTTTGCTTTTACCAAGTTAGTTTTCTAAAAAAGAAAATCTCTTTCTCCTCTGCTCTCTTCAGTGCAGAAATTATTCGAGTCCCTCCAAATGAAAGATAGGTATCTCCCACTGTTCTCTGTGCTCTCAGTGCCCTGACGTCCCAAGGCAGAGACCAGGATACCATCACTGCGGCCCGGGAGTGTGGTGAGAGAGGCAGGCAAGACCTGGGCGGCTGGTGATTACCCTGCAAGCACCTAGCCAGTTCAAAGAGTTAATTATAGGGAAGCTGGAGATCTTAAAATTCAATTGCCAGGAACAAACAAGCAAACAAAAGCTTAGGTGTCTCATTGTTGACTCTTGGTGGTGGTAAGACAGCTGCTAATATGGCAATTTAACTCTCTGGGTATTTATGTAAATGTGAAGGTTATTGTGTACAGATCTTTTATCAGAATTAATCAAAGGTAAGTTATAATAATAATGAAAAGTCACAACAACAAAAACTTACAGTTATTGAGCTCTTGCTATATGCTCTGTGCTGTACTCGACTGGCTGCATTTTCTCGTTTCATCTCCACAACCATCCTGAGACAGCAAGTGTCATGCTCTCCTTTTTACAGTCCAGGAGATGAAGTCATGGAGAGGTTCCAGAACTTGCCTCAGGCCACGCTAGGATCTGAACCCAGGTACTTCGCTCATTCATTCTTAGTTCTGAACTCCCACTCTGAGACAGGCACAGTGCCAGGGGTTCACTAGACCAAGAGGAACTCTTAGGGTTGGTCCTTCATGGACAAATTGGACTAAACAGAATCTGATTACAGATGGTCCCTGACTTATGATGGCTCAGTGTTTGATGTTTTTACTTTATGACGGTGCAAAAGCAATACTTACTCAGTAGAAACCATACTTTGAATTTTGATCTTTCCTTGGGCTTGTGGTGTGTGCTGTGGTCCTCCCTGGTGAAGTCAGGCAGGGACCTTGAAACTTGGTTCCTGGTCAGCCACGTGATCCATGAGGGTCAACAGCCGAAATGCTGACAACCATCTTGTCCCCAGACAACCATTGCTTTTCATTTTTAGCACAATATTAAGTGAATTATATAAGATATTCAATACTTTATTATGAAATAGACTTTATGTTAGATGGTTTTGCTCAACTGTAGACTCATGTAAGTGTTCTGAGCACATTTTAAGGGAGGTGAGAAGAAGCTGTGATGTCCCTTAGGTTAGTGTGTTAAATACATTTTCGACCTATGTGATTTTCAACTTACAATGGATTTATTGGGATGTAACCCATCATAAGTCAAGGAAGATCTGATTGTTTCTGACTCCAATACCAGTTCTCTCAACTATCAGACAGCCTCTTCGTGGTGCACATGTTTTGAAGTCTGTCATTGTCTCTGATGCCACTGAGTACCGTGCCAAAGACCATGACCTTCACCTCTGCCTTGCCCCAGCCAGGCTGAAACACTCTCAGTAGAAGAGTCTTGGTGCTGCAAAGGATGATAGCCATATACTTATGTATATTCCAGGCCTGCATTGTCTCATTTGCCTAATTAGCATGGGAGCAGCAAATTCAAGTTCAAAAGCCCTGTAAGCAGAGCTTACCCTGGGTGTAAGAAGCCACTCTGATTACTAAGTATCTTATCAATAACAAATATTTCTGTGTTGGTTTTCACCCCTTGATAACTGCACTGATCTTCACAGATTCAGACATAAGGACTGCTTCCTTCAGATCCTGGGGAAAAAAAGCAAAATTAGCTTGCACTTTACCTACTCGAAGGGAAGTCCCTCAAAGCGGTCTCCTTCCCCTGCAGCACTACACTTACCTGCAAGGTCATTCTTATTTCCCAAATGATAAGACTTCCTTCTGATGGTGTGTACAAATCCCGAACTCTGTGCTCTTCGACCAGGCCACTCCTCGTGTGCCTTTGAGCAAACTCTAAAGGACAGATACGGCTTCTCTGGCAATGACCCACCTTCAGTGGCCATGGAAAGACTGAATGGCTGCTTACTTGGGGTAGAGTAATAATAGTGACATGTGGCAATGGTGATAACTGTACTGAGGGCCTACTATGGGCCAGAAACCATGCCACACATTCTACCTGTGTTCTCTCCTCTAGTAATTACAGTGGCTGTGTGTGTGTGTGTGTGTGTGTGTGTGTGCGTGTGTGTGCTCAGTTGCTTTAGTCATGTCTGACTCTTTGTGACCCCATGGACCATGGCCTACCAGGTTCCTCTGTTCATGGGATTCACGGGATTTTCCCAGGCCATTTACTGGTAAGTACATTTTATGATTACAGGTAACAGTAAAGAAGCCTGTTCACAAAGCATTGATGAAGCTGAAAAATGGCAATGCTAAGGTGCAGAACTAGACCCATCAGGTGCTAGAGCCTGACTCAGGCAGGAGGTGGAAGCAAATTTCCACTTAGTCTTTAAGATTTTCTGATTCTAAGATGCTCTATTCTACTCTGCTTTAAACAAAGCATATCAGGAATGTCACCTTGGGCTCCTCTGATCACTATGCTTTAAGTTGGAAAAGAAACAATCTGAAGCAGGTTTTAAAAAAGAAAAACCAGAGGACTTCCCTGGTGGTCCAGTGGCTAAGATTCTGGGTTCCTGTTGCAGAGGGCCTGGGTTTGATCCCTGATGAGGGAACTAGATCCCACATGCTACAACTAAGACCTGGCACAACCAAATAAATATGTATAAATAAAAAAGAACAAGCAGGGTGGAAAAGACACTCAAGGCATGTCATGTGAAGAAAAGTTTAAGGAACCAGAAACACTTATAGCCAGGAGTGAATAGAGCTAGGGACTGGGGAGGAGAGTATGCTAATTGCTTTCAAATAATTGGAGGGCTGTCAAAACATGCTAGTGCTATGTAGCTCCAAGTTGGAAAACCAGGACCAATAAGAAGAATTGGGAAAGAAACAGATTTTGATCCATATAAAGATGAATTTGTTATCCCTTTAACTGGAAAGCAGTGGAAAGACAGTTGAAATGCCAATCCCATCACTGAAGTAAGCATTTGCTGTTTTTGCTTTCCAGGGTTCTTTCCTCTTTATTCAGAAAGCAATGGCCTGATTTTCTTTGGGGACTTTTCCCCATTGCAAACTGTCTTGGTGGGATAATCCTTCAAGTTGTTCTATTCACTCCTCTCCCAGGATTTGAATGTGTGACCCAAGTTGGCCCAGTCAGATTCTTTTTCCCAGGATGCTCTGTCTTGAATAGAGTCACATGAGGGTGGTAAGATGACTGGAGCGGACTCTTCCCTGAATAGTGCCCTGACCGATGAAGATACCAAATACAAGATGCATTCCTATATATTAAACATCCCCTACAAGCTCAATTTCCACACTATTTTCATCCAGTCTTTAAAGAGAATCTCCAAGGATTATACCTCCAATCTAAATTCCTTACAATGTAGTTTGCCCTTGAAGAATAGAGTTATTATCCTCCCTGATCCTGTGCTTCAATATCCTCTCAATTTCTTGAGCTTCCTCTGTCTCCCCAGTAAATTCTATTTTTAAGTTAATAGAAACATTTTCCTATTGTGAACAAAATATCCTCACTGATACAGCCATAATCTAGATCCATGGCTATGGTTGTGGGAAACAATTTGACCCCTCTGAGCCCCAGTTCCTTCATATGAAAATAATCCCAGTAGGTTTTAGAGTATAACATGAGAGAGCATTTGTGAAGAGAAATACACGTAGTAGGTGTGCAATCAATGGTAGCTATGGAAATGATTTGATTATAATTTCCTGTCTCTGGAAGTATTCAAGTATGGACTCGAAAATCACAGTCCAGGGATTTACAGGGATGATTCAACCATGGAGAGAGTGGTTGGATATGATGCCCTCATTTCTTTCCCACGTTGAGAGTTTATGATTCTATAGGAGAGAGATTTAAGGATGTGCAGATCCTTCAGCTGAGCACCAAAGAATTGATGCTTTTGAACTGTGGTGTTGGAGAAGACTCTTGAGAGTCCCTTGGACTGCAAGGAGATCCAACCAGTCCATCCATCCTAAAGGAAATCAGTCCTGAATATTCATTGGAAGGACTGATGCTGAAGCTGAAACTCCAGTATATTAGACACCAGATGTGAAGAACCAACTCATCAGAAAAGACCCTGATGCTGGGAAAGACTGAAAGCAGGAGGAGAAGGGGATGGACAACAGAGAATGAGATGGTTGGTGGCATTACCGATGTGACGGACATGAGTTTGAGTAGGATCTGGGAGTTGGTGATGGACAGGGAAGCCTGGCGTGCTGCAGTCCGTGGGGTCACAAGGAGTCGGACACAGTGAGTGGCTGAACTGAACTGAGATCCTTTAAAGCAAAATGGCAGAGGCAAGAGTCTTGGTGTGAGGGCTCAACATGGATGGATTCCATTCCCTGGGCTGGTGTCCAAGTCAACACTAACCTAGAGTCACTAAACAACCTGCCCTTGAAAAGAGCTCTGGCGGTCACCCAGGTTAGTGTCCATCAAAGCTAATTCACTCAGTGCTTCCACCATGGTTTTGTCATTATCAGAAAAAGTTGTTCGAGAAATAATGGGACTTATTGAAAGGGCATGTATGCATGGGAGTCTTGGAAGAATCAAAAAAACAAGCCTCAGGAAAGGCAGGTATCAAGGCAGCTCTGTGATATGCTTTTTTTACATTTTTAACTCTTGTTCTCACAGCAAAGTCTTGCTCTATATATCACCTCCTTTATCTTCTTCCCTGCCACCTGGCTATTTTTGGTTATTTTTCTACACATGGCCCCAGATGGCCATTGCAGTCTCCAGATATGCATGACCTTCCAGGTTCAACAACCATAACTAAACTTCCTTCTCGACATTTTTACCTAAATCCTCAGAGAAGAATTCAACTGACTTAGCCATTGAGCCAGGCTATGTCCCTTGCTACCATTGGCCCATCCCTGAGATCTGGGTCCTCACCAGGTATAAAAAGCTAGCTGAGTCTGGGGACAGGCTTACCTGGTTTATTGCCCACTCAGCAGGCTATGGAGACTGCTCAGGAAACTAGCAAAATTTGGTAGGAGACATTTTACCTGTGATGATACAAAAATATAAGGTATATCCTTATCGATTAAACATCTCCTTCAAAGTATGTTTTCTCACCATTTTCTTCCATTCCTTAAAAGAGAATATCCAAGGGTTGTACATCAGGCTTCCCTGGTTGTTAGACGGTAAAGAATCTGCCTGCAATGCAGGAGACCCAGGTTCAATCCCTGGATCTGGAAGATCCCCTGGGGAAGGAAATGGCAACCCATTCCTGCCTGGGAAATCCCATGGACCAAGGAGCATGGTGGGCCACAGTCTATGGGGTCACAAAGAGTCAGACATGACTGGACGACTAACATGCACACAAACAAGGGTTGTATTTCCAACCCAAATACTTTAGGTTGTGGATTTCCCTTGAAGATCTCCTATGAAATGATGGAAATTTCCCTTCTGAATGTTGACCTGAAGCAACCGGGTCTTCTGATGTGTTGTATAAAATTCCTGAAAGCATAAAGCATTAGTCGCTTCAGTCATGTCCGACTCCTTGTGACCCCATGGACTGTAGCCTGCCAGGCTCCTCTGTCCATGGAATTCTCCAGGCAAGAATACTGGAGTGGGTAGCCATTCCCTTCTCCAAGGGATCTTCCCGACCCAAGGATCAAACTCAGGTCTCCTGTATTGCAGGCAGACTCTTTACCATCTGAACCACCAGGAAAGCTCTTGTATTCAGTTTGAAAACTTATAAATTCTTAACCACTATATTCTCATGACCTTTGGCTAAAGGGAGGTTCAGGAGAAAGAAAGAGAATGTGTTTCAAAGACCAGGAAAATGTCTTAAGCCATATTTAACACATGAGAGGGTGGAGTATTCTAGAAAGGTCTCGGAAATAATGTTTCTGGGAAGTTTTGAAAGCCAACCTGGGGATTTCCCCATGATTTGTTGTAATCTTGCATCCATTCACATGCCAGTGAGACCCAACCCCAGGACTGGACTAGAATCTTCCTAGTTTGAGTAGTGTCTCCAAGAAAACATTAGCACAAATCTCTCTTCTGGAGGAGGAGGTTTAATGGCTTACCCAAGAGCCTCCAGGGACTGCATTATGAAGAAGATTCTGGGCCCAGAGTTTCAGGCCCACACACTTCACATCTGAGAATTAATGACTGATCCTTCTCTGAAGGAGGGTTAAGCCTCTGCTGGTTGATTACAAATGTTCCAGATACAGATCCCTGAGGTGAGAACTTTGTGAATAACAGAAACAACCGCAGAAAAACTCCTCAGAAAGCCTTACCTTAATTCATTACTCAACTTTGTGAATTTTGAGGATTTAATGAGGCATTTTAAATAAAGAAAGGAATTACTTCAAGGTTAAGGAGATCTGGGGGCCAGCTTAAATTGAGCGATGAGAAACCTAAGTTGCTCTTTCAGGATATTATTCACCCTATAAAAACAAAATGTATTTGTTCTTAGTAAACATGTCAGAGCAGCAGCTATAGAGGACAAGTGTAGACTGGTTGCTGTCCAATCTGCCAATTTGCAGATGAAAGATGGGGATCTGATAAGTGACAGCTTACCATGAGAACATTTGCACCGAGATCTTTTCTGGTTCATTATTCCATCCCCAACCATATGAGTGTATTAATACAAGTTCAAGACAACTGCTGTTCTCACAGCGTATTTATATTTATCTAAAGCAGGGGAGCTCTGTTGGATGGCAGTCATCATGGACCATCAAACATAAATGAGCCGTCCTAGTACTTGCTTGTGGGCTTCCTTCCTTGCATTGGCTTAGATGGTAAAGAATTTGCCTGCAGTGCAGGAGACAGAGGTTTAATCCCTGGGTTGAGAAGATCCCGTTGAGAAGGAAATGGCCAGCCACTCCAGTGTTCTTGCCTAGAGAATCCCATGGACAGAGGAGTCTGGTGTGCTATAGTCCATGGGGTCACAAAGAGTCAGACATGACTGAGCAACTAACACTTCACTTCAGGACTTGCTTATAAGGATAGGAATCTTTCAGTTCAGTTGCTCAGTCGTGTCTGACTCTTTGCGACCCCATGGACTGCAGCAGGCCAGGCCTCTCTGTCCATCACCAACTCCGGGAGTTTACTCAAACTCATGTCCATTGAGTCACTGATGTCATCCAACCATCTCATCCTCTGTCATCCCATTCTCCTCCCACTTTCAATCTTTCCCAGCATCAGGGTCTTTTCAAATGAGTCAGTTCTTCACATCAGATGGCCAAAGTTTTGGAGTTTCAGCTTCAGCATCAGTCCTTCCAATGAACATTCAGGACTGATTTCCCGTAGGATGGACTGGTTGGATCTCCTTGCAGTCCAAGCGACTCTCAAGAGTCTTCTCCAACACCACAGTTCAAAAGCATCAATTCTTCGGCGCTAAGCTTTCTTTATAGTTCAACTCTCACAGCCACACATGACTACTGGAAAAACCACGGCCTTGACTAGACAGACCTTTGTTGGCAAAGTAATGTCTCTGCTTTTTAGTATGCTGTCTAGGTTGGTCATAACTTTCCTTCCAAGGAGCAAGAGTCTTTTAATTTCATGGCTACAGTCACCATCTGCAGTGATTTTGGAGCCCAAAAAAGAAAGTCTGCCACTGTTTTCACTATTTCCCCATCTATTTCCCATGAAGTGATGGGACCAGATGCCATGATCTTCGTTTTCTGAATGTTGAGCATTAAGCCAACTTTTTCACTCTCCACTTTTACTTTCATCAAGAGGTTCTTTAGTTCTTCTTCACTTTCTGCCACACTTTATTCTGTGTGATGTCATCTGCATATCTGAGGTTATTGATATTTATTCCAGCAATCTTGATTTCAGCTTGTGCTTCCTCCAGCCCAGCGTTTCTCATTATGTACTCTGCATAGAAGTTAAATAAGCAGGGTGACAGTATACAGCCTTGACACATTCCTTTTCCTGTTTGGAACCAGTCTCTTGTTCTGTGTCCAATTCTAATTGTTGCTTCCTGATCTGCATATAGGTTTCTCAAGAGGCAGGTCAGGTGGTCTGGTATTCCCATCTCTTTCAGAATTTTCCACAGTTTATTGTGATCCACACAGTCAAAGGCTTTGGCATAGTCAATAAAGCAGAAATAGATGTTTTTCTAGAATGCTCTTGCTTTTTCAATGATCCAGTGGATGTTGGCAATTTGATCTTTGGTTCCTCTGCCTTTTCGAAAACCAGCTTGAACATCTGGAAGTTCACAGTTCACATACTGTTTAAGCCTGGTTTGGAGAATTTTGAGCATTACTTTACTAGCATGTGAGATGAGTACAATTGTGTGGTAGTTTGAGCATTCTTTGGGATTGCCTTTCTTTGAAGGATCTCTCAACTGTAAGTAAAAGTATTTTTGTCCTATTCATGAGCAGATCCTCTCTCCTCTCCATGCATTAGTTAATACATTGACAGAAAGAGAATTATCTTAGTTCAGTGTGTCCCATGACTTGCACACTGCCTCACATTTTTTGCTATATCATCATTCCAGCTGTAGTATTCTTTACTGATTTATTTTCTTTGTCAACTCACTTTTTTTAAATCTAAATAGAATATTTTTTAGTGACGTTGTCAATATCTTCAAAATCTGTATGTGAATTTTTAGCTTTTATGGGCTATTTTTTTCTGATATCAGTTGAAACAATACATAGCTAATATAAACAGAAAACAATGTTGGCTCATTAAAAAAATAAAAAATAAAAACTTCTTGTGTAACCAAGATTGGCATGCAGACTGCATTTTGGGAAATCCTACTCAGTGATAAGGAAGAGGTTAGGTGTGAGTGCAGCTTTATGCCCAGTTCATTCCTGGAAGAGGCCGATTGATTCCAACACTCTCCTTAATTGGCTGATCCATTTTGGGTTAGTCACTCACCTCCTACAACTTCATTTCCTCATCAGAAGAAGCTGGACTCAACAGGCTCTGAGTTCCTCCCTAATGATCTGTAAGTTTTCTAAGATTCTATTGCCAGGCTCACACGCAGTGTGGCCTTGAGCGCCAGGTGGTTCTCTAGCGCCAGTTGATACACGTGCCTAATCTGGGAGCTTTGCAGGCCTTTGCTGCTCCTTTCATGACCAATGCTTAGGGAATATGCCTCCCAGCCAGTATCTGAATGCAAAAACCCCTTCTCTAGTTTGGATGAATTGCAGTGGAAGAAAAAGCAACTGGACAAAGGAATTTGGAAGGTGGCTTTGAAAGATTGCTGATTTCACCCCTATTTTGCTTCCTCCCAGGTCTGACACCCCAACAACTCTGGAGAGATCCCGAGAAAAGGAAAACCTGATCTGATTCCCCCACACCTTAGAGTGTAGTGATGATAAATAATGGCAGTGGTGCATAATTGATACCGTGCGTGCATGCATGCTGTCTCTCAGTATCTGACTCTTGAGTCAGACACAACTGAGCAACGTTATTAACAGTAACACACTTTAACACTAGCACACTTTGGCTGTGCTGGGTCTTTGTTGCTGTGCGGACTTTTCTCAAGTTGTGGCTAGTGGGGGCTACTCTCTAGCTGTGGTGCACGGGCTTCTTATTGCAGAGGCTTCTCCTAGGTGGCACAGTGATAAAGAATTCACCTGCAATGCAAGAGAAACGGCAGATTCTCTACCGCTAATAATATGCTGTCAGTCTAATAAAATCATGGCAACTCAGCTAATCTCGGGGCTTCCCAGCTGGCACTAGTGGTAAAGAACCTGCCTGCCAGTGCAGGAGACACATGGGACACCAGTTCGATCCCTGGATCAGGAAGATCCCCGTGGAGTAGGAAATGGCACTCCACTTCAGTTTTGGAAAATCCCATGGACCGAGGAGCTGGTGGGCTGCAGTCCACGGGGTAGCAAAAGAGTCAGACACGACTGAGTGACTTAACACAGGATCAGGTCAGCTAATCTCATTGAGCCTTTACTTTCTCATTTGGAAAAGACAGAATTTGAACTGGATATTTTGTGAAAATTCTGCCACCTCTGAAGTTCTTTGACTGTATGACTTCAGTTTTTATTTTTTTAAACAAAAAAAGTGCTAAATTTAAATTTGATTGAATCCCTTTAAAAATCTGGCATTAGAAGACAAGAATAAAGTTACCTTTGGGATAATCATCTATGTACAATTTCTGTAAATTTTCTGGAAACTATGATATGGTCTATGGTACACCTGAATTGAAATGTCACTTGCCCATATGAATCCATTTAAAATTATTTATTTATTTATTTAGTGGCTTAGGTGGTTAAAAAAAAAAAAATCTGCCTGCAATGCAGGAGACCTGGGTTCGATACCTGGGTTGGGAAGATCCCCTGGAGAAGGAAACGGCAACCCACTCTGATATTCTTACATGGAGAATCCCAGGGACAGAGGAGCCTGGTGGGCTACAGTCCATGAGGTCACAAAGAGTCAGACACGACTGAGCGACTGAGCATGCAAACTTCCCTTGTTGCAGAGTAGAGGATCTAGGCACATGCGCTTCAGCAGCTGTGGCTCCCAGGCTCTGGAGCACAGGCTCAATAGTTGTGGCACGTGGCCTTAGCTACTCCACAGCATGTGGAATCTTTCTGGGCCAGAGTTTGAACCCATGTCTCCTGCATTGGCAGGAGGATTCTTTACCACCAAGCCCCCAGGGAAACCCTATATTAGGCATTTTTTCATTCATTTGCCTGGCCATTTTTTTCTTCAGAAATGCACTGTACACCTATTATGTACCAGGTAGTAGAACTAGTGCCTGTAATTCTGGAGGCAGAATAATTTGAGGTTGAATCCTGTTTTCACTGCACATTAGCTCTATGACCCTGGCTAAGTGACTTAATCTCTGTAAGCTTTGGCTCCTTTATCTATAAACCAGGAATGACAGTATATCATAATTATAGGGCTATTGACAATTGAAAGAGATAACAGGTGGAAGGTCAATAACAGAATACATTAAGCATCCAATAAATTGTAGCTGTTATCATCCTCTTTGTAACCATTGTTACAGACTGAATCGTGTCCCCCGCCAAATTTGTATGTTGAGCTGCAACCCTCAGTGGGTCAGAATATGGCTGTATTTGGAACTAGTCCCTTTAAACATGTGATTAAGGTAACAGTGAAGCCATATGGGTGGGTGCTGATCCAATATGACTAGTATCCTTATAGGAAGAGGTGATGAGGACACGAAAATACACGGGGGAAGATGTGTGAAGATACAGGGGAAGACAGCCATCTACAAGCCAAGGAGACAAGCCCCTGAATGAAATTAACCCTGCTGGCATCTTCATCGTGGATTTTAGCCTCTGAATTGCAGGGGAACACATTCCTGTTTTTTAAGCCTCCCCGTCTGTGGTGTTTGTTACCGCAGCCCTAACAGACTAATACAATCGTCTTCAACAGCATCAGTATCATTACCATCTCCATGTGCTGGGATTCAAAAATGATCATGCTGTTAATTCTTTTTCAGTGAATTCACAATCTGAGGGAGACAAGCTGATAGACAAACATATTTTGTAATACAGTCGTGTCTGAATCTTTGCAACCCCATGGGCTGTAGCCCACCAGGCTTTGCTGTCCATGGGGTTTTTCCAGACAAGAGTATTGGAATCGGTTGCCATGCCCTTCTCCAGGGGATCTTCCCAACCCAGGGATCAAACCCAGGTCTCCCGCATTGCAGGAGGATTCTCTACTATCTGAGCCATCAGGGAAGCCCCACTTTATAACCCAAGCTAAGGACAAAAATAAAGGTCTGCACCACACCCACAAAAGCACAGGAGAAGGGGTTATAATAAACCCTCCCCATTTGCTCCTTTACGTCTCTCCCATGTGGTAAAGCTTTTCTTCTCTTGTGCAGACCAAGGAAGATCAATTACTTTGTAAGTAAGGAGGGACAGGGCTTCTTTGGCAAGGGGATGGCACTTACGGTGGAATTTGTGGGTGGCAAGGACATTCTTCAGGGTTTGTTTTCTAGGAGTCTTTTGTTCTGCGACATAGGAACTGACCTGGGTCGTGATGGAGAGAAAGTAAGTTCCTAACCAAACAAAGCAAAACACCATTAATCAACTCGATAAGCTAGTGCCTGGACATGCATTCCTACTGTCTGGAGAACGGAAGGATAAAACACAAAAAGAGAAATTCCCATTTTGGCCCACCAGAAGCATTTAGCAGGCCAAGTGTTTTGTGTTTGGGAGCTAAGGTAACATGACACCTTAGCCTAAGCTCCTAATGGATAAGAGCACAAAGAGAGTGGGGGAGACATAACCTAGTTCCAAAGTGGTGGTTAAAATGTAATCCGTTCTTTCTGGTGCGTACATCTGCGGGGATTTATAACATGTAAAAATATGATTATAACTTGCCTCACATAAAGCCCTCATTATAAATTCAAAACAATTATACCTTTAAATGTACCAGAATAAGCAAGGTGGGGGAGGTAATATTATTCCCCGGCTACCTGGTGAATTGTTGAGGATTAATGAGCTAATGTCTGTAAAGCTCTCTAGCAAAGCAGAAGTAAAGAAGTGGAAAGCTAGCAGGTGTTAGAATCTTCCCCACCACCCCACCACGTGCAAAGCTAAAAAAGACCAAACACAGAACAGTCTGTCTCAGATGTTTATCTGTTTTACTATAACAACGACAACAACAAAAAGATTAAAGAACATTTTATTAAAAAGACAAAAAAAAAGATTCTCCATTTTGCTAATATGGCACCTTAAGTGTTCCACAGTTTCTTCATCTTTATTCTCATCCATCCATGGTTATGATCATTTACCTACTTTGTATTTTAAATATTGATACTTATGTATTTTGCATTAGCTTATTTGTGTTTCCTTAAGATATCTGTCATATAGTGTGTTCATGTTGGTACGCAATCTTCATAACAGTTTTTAAAGTATTGTTCCGTCTCTAAGTCGTGTCTGACTCTTTGTGACCCCGTGGACTGCAGCATGCCAGGTTTCCCTGCCCTTCACCATCTCCCAGAGTTTGCTCAAACTCATGTTTAAAGTATTATATTCATGTAAATTTGTATAGCATAAAATTAGCCCATTTTAGTGTTAATTTCGTGACCCAAAGACTTTTAGTAAATTTATAGAGTTGCTGAAAAGACAGTTTTAGAATATTCCCATCACCTCTCCGCCACATTTTCTTGTGCCTATTTGCAGTTCGTGGATTTTCATCCCCTATCCTAGGAAACTGCTTTCTGCCATAACTTTGTATTTCCTGGAAATTTTATGTAAATTTGTGTATGGTCTGGCTTACTGCACTTAGCAAAGTGTTTTTGAAGATCATCCCTGTTGTAGTATGTATCAATCGTTTGCTCCTTTTTGTTGCTGAATAATATCCTATTGAATGGCTATACCATACACGACTCACCAAGTGATTGACACTTGGATTGTTTCCAGTTTGGGGCTGTTATGAATACTGCAGCTACGAATGGCATGTCTGTGGGAACATATGTTTTCATTTTTTTTGACCAGATGACTGGGAGTGGAATCACTGAGTCATGTGGTAACTCTATGTTTTACTTTCTAAAGAAACAACTAAACTGTTCCAGAGAGGTTGCACTACTTTACATTACTGCCAGTAATGTGCAAAGTTTCCAATTTCTCCACATCCTTGCCAATACTTGTTATTGTCTCTCGTTTTGATTATTGCCTTCAAAGTGGGTGGGAAATGGTATTTCATTGATTTCAGCTTGTATTTTCCTAACTAATGTAGAACATCTTTTCATGTGGCAACGGCACCCCACTCCAGTGCTCTTGCCTGGAAAATCCCATGGACGGAGGAGCCTGGTGGGCTGCAGTCCATGGGGTCGCTAGGAGTCAGACACGACTGAGCGACTTCAGTTTCACTTTTCACTTTCATGCACTGGAGAAGGAAATGGCAACCCACTCCAGTGTTCTTGCCTGGAGAATCCCAGGGACGGGGGAGCTTAGTGGGCTGCCATCTATGGGGTCGCACAGACTGAAGCGTCTTAGCAGCAGTAGCAGCCTTTTTTATATCTTCTTTGCTGAAAAGTGAAGTCCTCAGTCATATCCAACTCTGCGGCCCCATGGACTGTGGCCCACCAGGCTCCTCCGTTCATGGGATTTTCCAGGCAAGAGTACTAGAGTGGGTTGCCATTTCCTTCTCCAGGGGATCTTCCCAACCTAGGGATCGAACCCAGGTCTCCCACATTGAAGGCAGACTCTTTACCATCTGAGTCACCAGGGAAGCCTTTGCTGAAATAATTATTCAAATCTTTTGCTCATTTTAAAATTAAGTTGTTTGTCTTGTTAGTGAGTTGTAAGAGTTTTTGATACAGCCTGAACTTATGTTCTTTGTTAGATATGATTTGCAAGTACTTTCTCCCAACCTGTGACTTTTATTTTCATCGTTGTTGTTTAGTCACTCCGTTGTGTCCGACTCTTTGCAACCCCATGGACTCCAGCATGCCAGGCTTCCGTATCCTTTACCATCTCCCAGAGCTTGCTCAAACTCATGTCCATTGAGTCAATGACACCATCCAACCATCTCGTCCTCTGTCATCCCCTTCTCCTCCTGCCTTCAATCTTTTCCAGCGTCAGGGTCTTTTCTAATGAGCTGGCTCTTTGCATCAAGTGGTCAAAGTATTGGAGCTTTAGTTTCAGCATGGGTCCTTCCAATGAATATTCAAGGTCGATATCTTTTAGGATTGACTGGTGTGATCTCCCTGCAGTCCAAGGGACTCTCAAGAGTCTTCTTCAGCACTGAAGTTCAAAAGCATCAGTACTTCGATGCTCAGCCTTCTTTATGCTCCAACTCTCACATTTTTTTTTGAAGAGGAAAAGTTTTTCATTTTGATGAAGTCAAATTTATCAAAAATAGATCATGCTTTTAGCATCATATTTAAGAAATCTTTGCCTAACCCAAAGTCACAAAGATTTTTCTCCTCTGTGATATCCTACAGTTTTGTTCTTATTTTGAGGCCTGTGGTCCATTTTAAGTTAATTTTTGTGTCTAGTATACTATAAGGTCTATGTTCTTGTTCTGTTCTTTTATTTTTTTTGCATGTGGATAGCCAATGTCTCACCACCATTTGTTGAAAAGGCTTTTCCCTCATTGAATTGCCTTCACACTTTCATAAGTCGAAAGAGAAAAACAAATACCATATATTAATGCATACATGTGGAATCTAGAAAAAAATGATATGGATGGTACCTATTTGCAGGACAAGAGTAGAGACTCAGATGAAGAGAATGGATGTGTGGACTAGTCGGGGAGAGGGTAGAATGAAATGGAGACTGGAGATTAGGAATGAGGTATGTGTAAAATAGCCAGTGGGAACCTGCTGTCTAGCACAGGGAGCTTAGTTCAGTTCTCTGTGATGACCTAGAGGGGTGGGATGGGTGGTACAGGGGATGGCCCGAAAGGAAAGGAGATATGTATATACACACATATGGCTGATACATTTTGTTGTAAAACACTGTAAGGCAGTTATACCCCAATTTTTATTTTTTTTATTTTTTATTTTTTTTACCCCAATTTTTAAAAAAATCAACTGATAAATATAACAGTTTACTTTCAAACTCCCAGTTTTGATTCATTCACGTCTGTCCTTATGCCAATACTGTACTGTCTTGATTTCTGTAGCCTTAAAATAAGTCTTAAAATCAGGCTGTGCAAATCCTCCAACATTTTTCTTTTTACAGATTATTTTGGCTATTCTTTGTTTATATATATATATATATATATACACACACACATATATATATGCCATGCCTCATGGCTTGTAGGATTTTAGTTCCCCAACCAGGGATTTAAACCCCCATGGCTGGGCAGTGAAAGTGTCAAGTCCTAACCACTGGACCGCCGGGGAATTCCCTCTTTGTGACAACTTTTAACGGTTACAGGATAGCTCATAAATGGATGTTTTACAATAAATGCACTTCATCACTTAACTGTTCCAGTCTATTTTGTGTTGTTATTAAGTTTGTAAAGAATAAAATTATGTCTGTATCTCATTTCCTCTTGGGCAGAGAGTTACTTAAGGCGAATTCCTGAGAGAGGAATTACTGGATCGAGGTCTGTGAATGCATGTTTCCATCTTTTTTGTGTAAAGAGACAGCGCTGATGTGGAGGGGAGGGACTGTCACACTGAGTGGCTAATGGCTCTCAAGCACTTCTCAGATGCCAGGCTTCATACCCTTTATTTCACTGACTCTCCACAACTACTCTTAAAGTAGATACGATTATTTCCATTTAAATAAAGAAGACACTGAGTCAAGTACTGATGCTTTGACCTAGCTTGACCAGCAGGTAGATGGCAGGGCCAAGGCTGCAGCCCAGAGAGTCTCCCTGATTTCCTGCTGAAGTAACCTGCTGCTTATCTCTAGCAAGCAGTTGCTATTCAATCCTTGGGAGGATCAAGTAGGATGGAGGAATTAGCTCATCTGTTTCAGTCTTCAGACATCGTCATCCTCTCAGTGTCTTTATCAAC
This sequence comes from Oryx dammah, assembly GCF_014754425.2. Classification (NCBI taxonomy): domain Eukaryota; kingdom Metazoa; phylum Chordata; class Mammalia; order Artiodactyla; family Bovidae; genus Oryx; species Oryx dammah. The sequence goes on from NW_024070203.1 coordinate 74,663,150, forward strand.
ACTTTCCTTATTTGTCACAATAGCTGCACGAGGACTTGTGGACCCAGGTGACCCATTTTATAGGCAGGAAAAACTGTTAGGAGCTTAATAGAACTACCAAGAAATTAAAGGTCAGCGACCAGAGGAAGCTGGAAAATGATTCTGACTCTTTAATTAAGGCCTCCAATGGCACCTGAAATTCCCATGGGCGGAGGAGCCTGGTAGCCTGCAGTCCAGGAGGTCGCTAAGAGTTGGACACGACTGAGCGACTTCACTTTCACTTTTCACTTTCCGGCATTGGAGAAGGAAATGGCAACCCACTCCAGTGTTCTTGCCTGGAGAATCCCAGGGATGGAGGAGCCTGGTGGGCTGCCGTCTATGGGGTCGCACAGAGTCGGACACGACTGAGCGACTTCCCTTTCACTTTTCACTTTCCTGCATTGGAGAAGGAAATGGCAACCCACTCCAGTGTTCTTGCCTGGAGAATCCCAGGGACGGGGGAGCCTGGCAGGCTGCCGTCTATGGGGTTGAGAAGAGTCGGGCACGACTGAAGTGACTTAGCAGCAGCAGCAGCCGCTTTCTTTAGTCTCTCATAAAGCGACGGTTGAACTTTCCATTTTTTGTTGTTGTTTTCTATTTTTGTTTCATCTTAAGTTATGAATGTGAGGCTTCAGTGGAAGTCTTTCCAGAAGGCCCGGGGCTGGGCTTTTGCCCAATATATCGATGTTCTCACTCTGTATTTTTTTCTGCACTCTCTTCCCACCCAAGAGCTCACAAGCCTTTTAAACTGAGGACACAGCGCCTCCTGCTCCCTTGGCCCAGAGCGTGGACCAGGAGGGAGGCTTGAGAACGTGACAGAGCGCACAGCGGCGGGGCTGTCCGGCTGAACAAAGCGAGAGTCTGGGAGGAGATACAGCGTCGCTGTCCTCGCTTGGAGGAGCAGCCTTGAACAAAGCGGCTGGAACCCTGCCTGGGAGCCTGCAACGTGGAGTAATGGGGACTCTGAGCTAGACTGAGCATGCCCCACGCAGGTGGCAGGCCAGGAGAGTCCGGGTGCCCGCTTTGTCCAGGCGGGAATTTGGGCTGCCTGGCCCAGGTCTCGGCCGCTCTCAGTCAAAAGCCAGCATTGATGAGGGAGCTGGGTCTGGTTTCATTCCAGAGCTTGTGCCCTGAAACAGCATGAGGCTGAAAGTAGCTCTCCCTTCCCTGGGGAGCTGCTGAGACTGTGCAGAGCTAACGCTTTACCCCTTCTCCCCCTTTCCAACCACGTGGAGCAGAGCTAACCTCAGATCAGGCTGTTGATTGTTCAGGTGTCTTCTGCCCAAAGTGACTTTCCCACCTCTGTAGCTGCCATTCTTCCAAGTGCAGCTGAAATCCGCCTTACATTATTGATTCTGCAGGAACGCATTCTGCTTGCTCGGCGCCCCTCCCAATATGGGGGTTGTCCTGGGGTCCTTGGTATGAATCATCTCTCTTCCCCAGGGCTTGCTCAGCACTCTATTGCCGGTAGTTGGTTTTTTTGTTTGTTTTCTTTTTTTGCCATGTGGCATGTGGGATCTTAGTTCTCTGACCAGATATTGAACTCACACTTCCTTGCAGTGGGAGCGCAGAGCCTGAAACACTGGACCACCAGAGAAGTCTCGATCACTGTATAGTTTCTACCCAGCAGGGCTGTCTTGCTGCCCCACTGGCTGACCCCCAGCTCTGGAGCTTCTTCTCTCTCAGTTCTGAGCTTCTCCCCCCCCAGTCTCTGGCTCAGCAAGCTCATTCTCACCTCCTGGTTCTTAATATTTAATCAAGATTTTGTTGTTATTTTTCTCATCATCTCCCTATAACAAGGGAGGCCAGTCTTGGCATTGACTTTGGGAAACATTGCTCTATTTGTTAACACCAGCCTGGAGGACTGGCTCAGATTCTGATTACTCCCTTGTCTCATAGTTTGATTTTTGACCTTGTTATCCCAGGACAGACCCAAGCTATGCCTATCCAGGCATAAATCCTCTACAGCAAGAGCTGTCTTATATATATATTAGTGGTAAGTGGCTTTTGCTATAGATAAAATTACTTTATAGCAAAGGAGGTATAGTTGTGATGGTAGAGGGAGCTGGGTGCTGAGAATAGATTCCTCTGATATTCTGGAAAATAGCCCTTTTGCAGAGGGGTTGAGAGTGAGAATTGGGGTTCAGTTCTGTGGGTCCCCTGTAATTCTAGAGACTTGTCAAGAGAGGACCACACAGGCTTTTGACCTCCTTGCATCTCTCAAGTGCTGACCATATTTTTCCCTTCTGAAGATCTCCCCTGCCTCAGTTCTCTTCCTAATTTTGCATTTCTGCTCAGTCTCCCTTGCTGGGGCCTCTTTTTTTTTCCTACTTCTTAACTGTGGATGTTCCCTAGAGCCCCCTTTTCTTCTTCTCTCCACTGACCCACTCTGTGATCTCAATCGATCCATCGCGTCAATTGAACTTCCACATGTTTGTTGAGGATTCTCAAATGCACCTCCAGCTTAGCTGTCTTCTGGAGCCACAGACCTGTAGATAATCAGTTATGTCCTGTCCCTCCTCTCCTTTTCCCCTTGGGACACAAACGGGCCCAAACAATCTACTCCTCAATCCTTAGAGATGGGCTGTAGGAGCTGAGGACGGAATGATGCGTTTGCTCATGCATCTGCTCATCCATTCCCCAAACACCATGCTCCTGCTGGATGCCGAGCACTGGGTTAGGCACCAGGAAACCAAAGAGGAGTAACACACGGAGCCCGCTATCAACAGCCCAGATCTGTCTAGCACACAGAAAGAGAACATATACACAGCGTGGTAAACCCAGTATTCGGCAAATATAAACGAAGTGGAATGGGCAGCAGAGGTGGGAATTACTAATTCTACCTGTGGGAGATGTCAAGGGCAGGGCTCCTGGAGGTCTCTTTTATGCATGTGAGCATTCAAGCACTTAGAGACAAGCGTGCTAGTTGCTCAGTTGTGTCCGACTCTTTGGGACCCCGTGGACTGTAGCCCACCAGACTCCTCTATCCATGGGATTCTCCAGGCAAGAATACTGGAGTGAGTAGCTATTCCCTTCTCCAGGGGATCTTCCTGACCCAGGCATCGAACCCAGGTCCCCTGCATTGCAGGCAGATTCTTTACCATTGGAGCTGCCAGGGAAGCCCCCACTTATAGACAGGTGCTTAGTAAATATTTAGCACCTGTGATGGGATGGGAAGCAATGGCTGGTGCTGGAACTTCCCTGGGTGTCCAATGGCTAAGACTCTAAGCTCCCATTGCAGTGGGTCTGGGTTCTATCCCTGGACAGGGAATTGGTTCCCACATGCCACAACTAATGATCCTACATTCTGCAACAAGGATCAAAGATCTGCATGCCACAGCTGAGACCCATCACAGGCAAATAAATAAATATTTTTAAAATAGCCAGTGCAAAGAATGGCGGAGCAGGAAGAACGAAGGTCAATACTGATGTTGTGGAGCAACTGTTCTGACCCTGAAATCCATTCATTCTCTTTTCACATGACAGAAAAGTGGACCACCCTCTCTCTCTTTAAAGTCCCTGTAACCATTTACCTTGCTATCAAACAAAATTCTCAACTAATATGGAAAAGAATCTTTGAGGTCAACTAGTTTGCATAGAGCAGAACTCTTCCCTGATGGCTTAGATGGTATGGTAAAGAATCTGCCTGCAACACAGGAGGCCTGGGTTCCATCCCTGGGTAGGAAAGATCACTAAGAAGGAAATGACTACCCACTCCAGTATTCTTGCCTGGAGAATTCCACGGACAAAGGAGCCTGGTGGGCTACAGTGCTTGGGGTTGCAAAGAGTCGGACACGACTGAGCAACTAAATCTTATGCCTCCTGGTAAACCTAAAGTTGGAGTCAAGGCTGGGCCCCTCCATCAGCCTTCCCACCCTGTAGGAAATGCCCCTGATGCACTTCGGCTGACCCCTAAGACTCCAAGCTGCAGACCACCATGTTCCCTCTTTTTTTTTCTTTTATGGTTGAGGAAATAAAAGCCCTGAGAAATCCAGTAATTTGCCCAAGGTCACACAACTAGATTGTGCTAAAGCCAAAACTAGATGAACATGTTAGTACTCTGCCCACTGTTTTGCTTTAGTTGTTTTTTTTTTTTTTTTTTCCTTTATAACTCTGACTTGGGGAGCTTGGAAGAGATAAAGCAAAAATGTTAATGAAAAATGGAAGGGTAGACTCTGAAACTTAGGAAGTAAAAAAAGGGGGAAAAGGAGGAGTAAGAAAGAGAAAGGAGAAAAGCGTGGGTCTGAGTATTGAGACTGTTCCTCTAACTGGCTGTTTGTCCCATTTTACTTGGGGAGGCTGAGAAATCTTGATCCCCTAATACTGCCTTGTCACTACTGTGGTAGATTTTCTTTCCTAGTGTAAAAACGTTACAGTAATCAATCAATTGGTCTGCAGCTTCCACAGATCACATGTGTACTCAGCACTGTATAAAATGCTATGTAGATATGAAGGAATGGCAGAGATGGCCCTGCCCAGGATAGACTGCTCTGGGGAGTTTTGCCCAAGTTCAATGTCCCCTTAACTTCCCCTTCACCATCTCCCGGAGCTTGCTCGAACTCCAGTCTATTGAGTTGGTGATGCCAGTGTGGAGGTAAGGAGAAGTAAAAGAGAGAGAGAGAGAACAAAGAAGGAACAAGAGGAGGGAAAGAAGAGAAGGGGGAAATGAAGAAAGGTAGGAGACAAGAAGCAGCAAGAGAGATGGCCAGGGGACTTCCCTGGTGGTCCAGCAGCTAAGACTCCATGCTCCCAAGGAAGGGAGCACGGGTTCAATCCTTGGTCAGGGAGCTAGATCCTGTATGCCTTAAGACCCAGTGTAGCCAAATAAATAATCTTAAAAGAAAGAGAGATGCCCAGATAAAGAGACATGCAGCACAAGCCAGAGAAAACAAATACCCTGGATGAGAAGAAGGTAATGAATACTTACAGAGAACCAGAGAACCAGATTATCCGCGATGTTCCAGACAGCAGATTCCAAATCTTGCTCTGGGACAGGACGAGAGAGTTGGCAGCTAGCAGCACTCGGCCAGGAGGTAACAGCTCCTTTGGACTTCAGGGACTGCAGGTGAGACCTGGATGGATTTGACCTGCCTTGGCTTATCCCCCACAAGGATTCAAACACGTCACATCACAGTGGGAATGAAAGCTTCTGCCTTTAATCTGAAAGTCAGAGCCACCATGAGGCCGAGGACTGGCATGAAGAAGAGTCAGCGGTGCCCCTGGAGATAGTCCTGCCCAAGCAGCAGTGCCCACTTTCAGAGGCAGAGGCTGTGGTCAAGACTGGCCGCTCCAGAATTCCCATGGGAGCTGGAGTACGGTAGGAAGGCCATCACTAAGGGACTTTTCTAGTGCTGTATTTGCATGGTGTACCATGCAAATACATTGTTTTCACTTAGATTGCTCGTTTTGGGGTGACTTGGGCAAGAGGGGACTGATTCTTCCAACCACCTCCTGGCACTGTAACTGGTTATATCACTGGGCTATTGCCACATAACGTTGTGTAACAAACCACTGCAAACCTCAGGGCTTCCCGGGCCAGCATTTGTTCTCATGCTCACCAGGCTGCAGAGCTCCTGTGAGTCACATGACTGCACGAGCTGGCTGGGGTGGGCTGGGCTCCTTTGCGAGGGCTGGATTTTGGTCTGTGCGTTCACTCTGCGGCCCAGGCTGAAGGGAAGCTGCTATCCAGGGAAAGCTCTGTTCGTGGCCACGACAGAGGAGCAGGTGGCCAGTCTCACTGTCTGGGTCTGCATGACATCTGTTCACAACCCACTGACTACAGTGTCTCACAGCTGAGCCCAAAGTCAAGGGACAGGGAAATGGGTGCTTAGCACGGAGATGGAAGGAGTGAATAGTCTCGAACAACCAGCCATCTCAGTTCAGTTACTCAGTCATGTGACTTTTTGCAACCCCATGGACTGCAGCACACCAGGCCTCCTTGTCTATCACCAACTCCCAGAGTTTACTCAAAATCGTGTCCATTGAGTCACTGATGCCATCCAACCATCCCATCTTCTGTTGTCCCTTTCTCCTCTTGCCTTCAATCTTTCCCAGCATCAGGCTCTTTTCCAATGAGTTAGTTCTTCTCATCAGGTGGCCAAAGTATTGGAGTTTCAGCTTCAGTATCAATCTTTCCAATGAATATTTAGGACTTATTTCCTTTAGGATGGACTGGTTGGATCTCCTTGCAGTCTAAGGGACTCTCAAGAGCCTTCTCCAGCACCACAGTTCAAAAGCATCAGTTCTTCCCTCACCACCCCTCACCACCAGCCATCTAATCTACTGCCTAAAGTTCATGAACATTGTCCTTCCCTGACACCTGCCTAAGAACAGCCTGGGGACTCCAGCTCCATCTATCCTACCTACATTCCCCCAGACCCCAGTGTCCAAACAGTGTCTTCTCAGGCCACCTTCTGTTTCCTCCAAGGCAATCTCTCTTAGCACAAACTGTCACCTACATATGATTGCTCAGGCAGCTGAGCTGATTCTGACAAAACTGTCTTTTCAAGCAAGCCTTGCAGGGTACCTCACACCCCTCACTACAGGGCCTCCCAATGATCGTGACCAGAATGGATGACTCCTGACCTCTGGTGCCACTGTCTCTCCAGAGCAATGATTATAATTCACAGTTTTATAATTTGGATTTGTTTATTATCTAGGTCTTCTTTTCCAGACCATAACATTTTTGTAAAGACTGCTTTTATTGGTTGTTTGTTGTTGTTGTTGTTGTTGCATTTTGCCTTAGCTGTGGCACTTGGGATCTTCGATCTTTGTCGAAACATGTGGAATCTTTAGTTGCAGCATGCTTAGAGTCTTAGTCACAGGGCTACCAGGGAAGACCCCAGACTATAATTTAAAAAAAACTTTTTTACTGGAATTTAGTTGATTTGCAATCTTATGTCAAGTGTCAGGTGTATAGAAAAGTGAATCGGTTATACACAGGCATATGTCCACTCTTTTTTAGATTCTTTTCCCATAAAACCATTAAAGAGTATCGAGTAGCGTTCCCTCTTCTAACAGTAGGTTCTTATTAGTCACCTATTTTATGTAGACATGTTTGCTCAGTCGTGTCTGACTCTTCTCGAGTGCGTGGACTGTAGCCCATCAGTCTCCCCTGACCATGGGATTCTCCAGGCAAGAATACTGGTGTGGGTTGCCATTTCCTTCTCCAGGGGATCTTCCTGACCCAGGGATCAGACTCACATCCCTCATGTCTCCTGTCATTCCTCATTCATCTATTTCTTTCCACTAATATTTTCAGTAAAACCAGGTTAGAGTCAATTTCACACCAGCCTAGAAGAAGAAACTGGGCTAACTTGCAAGGTCTGGATTCTTTTCCACCAGGGCCACACTAGGGTGTATGTGTCAATCCCAATCTTTCAATTATTCCACTGATCCCCTGGCAGCTGTAGGTTTGTTTTCTAACCTGTGACTCTTCTTCTGTTTTGTAAATAGGTGCATTTATACCCTCTTTTAAGATTCCATCAATAAGTGATATCATACGATACTAATATTTGTCTTTTTGTGTCTAATCTACCTCACTAAGTGTGACAATCTCGAGGTCCATGTATGTATGTTGCTGAAATAGCATTATTCTTTCTTTTCATGACTGAGTAATATTGCATGATTGTATTTATGTTCCGATCTTCTGTATCCATTCCCAGATTATAAGCCTGGCAAAGGCAAAAGCCTATGTCTGCTTTACTCACCACTAGTGGCCTCACTGCCAGCCATAAATAGACACTCCAAAAATATTTGTTAAAGAAAAGGGTGATGGGTTTAATAGATAGACACTCTATATAAAACAGATAAAAAAACAAGGTCCTAGAACTCCTTATTGCCAAATTCAGACTTAAATTGAAGAAAGCAGGGAAAACCGCTAGACCATTCAGGTATGACCTAAATCAAATCCCTTATACAGTGGAAGTGAGAAATAGATTTAAGGGCCTAGATCTGATAGATAGAGTGTCTGATGAACTATGGAATGAGGTTCGTGACATTGTACAGGAGACTGGGATCAGGACCATCCCCATGGAAAAGAAATGCAAAAAAGCAAAATGGCTGTCTGGGGAGGCCTTACAAATAGCTGTGAAAGGAAGAGAAGCGAAAAGCCAAGGAGAAAAGGAAAGATATAAGCATTTGAATGCAGAGTTCCAAAGAATAGCAAGAAGAGATAAGAAAGCCTTCTTCAGCGATCAGTGCAAAGAAATAGAGGAAAACAACAGAATGGGAAAGACTAGAGATCTCTTCAAGACAATTAGAGATACCAAGGGAACATTTCATGCAAAGAAGGGCTCGATAAAGGACAGAAATGGTATGGACCTAACAGAAGCAGAAGATATTAAGAAGAGTTGGCAAGAATACACGGAAGAACTGTACAAAAAAGATCTTCACGACCCAGATAACTGTGATGGTGTGATCACTCACCTAGAGCCAGACATCCTGGAATGTGAAGTCAAGTGGGCCTTAGAAAGCATCATTACAACAAAGCTAGTGGAGGTGATGGAATTCCAGTTGAGCTGTTTCAAATCCTGAAAGATGATGCTGTGAAAGTGCTGCACTCCATATGCTAGCAAATTTGGAAAACTCGGCAGTGGCCACAGGACTGGAAAAGGTCAGTTTTCGTTCTAATCCCAAAGAAAGGCAATGCCAAAGAATGCTCAAACTACCACACAATTGCACTCATCTCACACGCTAGTAAAGTAATGCTCAAAATTCTCCAAGCCAGGCTTCAACAATATGTGAACCGTGAACTCCCTGATGTTCAAGCTGGTTTTAGAAAAGGCAGAGGAACCAGAGATCAAATTGCCAACATCCGCTGGATCATGGAAAAAGCAAGAGAGTTCCAGAAAAACATCTATTTCTGCTTTATTGACTATGCCAAAGCCTTTGACTGTGTGGATCACAATAAACTGTGGAAAATTCTGAGAGAGATGGGAATACCAGACCACCTGATCTCCCTCTTGAGAAATCTGTATGCAGATCAGGAAGCAACAGTTAGAACTGCACATGGAACAACAGACTGGTTCCAAATAGGAAAAGGAGTACATCAAGGCTGTATATTGCCACCCTGCTCATTTAACTTCTATGCAGAGTACATCATGAGAAACGCTGGACTGGAAGAAACACAAGCTGGAATCAAGATTGCCGGGAGAAATATCAATAACCTCAGATATGCAGATGACACCACCCTTATGGCAGAAAGTGAAGAGGAAGCCTCTTGAAAGTGAAAGAGGAAAGTGAAAAAGTTGGCTTAAAGCTCAACATTCAGAAAACGAAGATCATGGCATCTGGTCCCATCACTTTATGGGAAATAGATGGGGAAACAGTGGAAACAGTGTCAGATTTTATTTTTTTGGGCTCCAAAATCACTGCAGACGGTGACTGCAGCCATGAAATTAAAAGACACATACTCCTTGGAAGAAAAGTTATGACCAACCTAGACTGCATATTCAAAAGCAGAGACATTACTTTGCCAACTAAGGTCCGTTTAGTCAAGGCTATGGTTTTTCCTGTGGTCATGCATGATGTGAGAGTTGGACTGAAGGCTAGCACCAAAGAATTGATGCTTTTGAACTGTGGTGTTGGAGAAGACTCTCGAGAGTCCCTTGGACTGCAAGGAGATCCAACCAGTCCATTCAGAAGGAAATCAGCCCTGGGATTTCTTTGGAAGGAATGATGCTAAAGCTGAAACTCCAGTACTTTGGCCACCTTATGTGAAGAGTTGACTCACTGGAAAAGACTCTGATGCTGGGAGGGATTGGGGGCAGGAGGAGAAGGGGACGACCGAGGATGAGATGGCTGGATGGCATCACGGACTCGATGGACGTGAGTCTGAGTGAACTCCGGGAGTTGGTGATGGACAGGGAGGCCTGGCGTGCTGTGATTCATGGGGTCACAAAGAGTCAGACACGACTGAGCAACTGAACTGAACTGATTGTATAGCACAGGGAATAATGTTCAATAGCTTGTAATAACCTATAAAGGAAAAGAATTTGAAAAAGAATATATATGAATAGATTGCTGTACACCAGAAACTAACACAACATTGCAAATCTGCTATCCTTCAATAAATAGACAATAGAAAAAGGAATGAAAGGAAAGAAAAGAAATGAGTAAATAGGCTCCATAGTGACAGGTTCTATTGTCCTTGGAGTCCAGGTTTTCAACATTTCTGCAAATGCTGGCCACATGCCTCATTGTAGTTCCTTTGAAAGCCCCTCCTTGCTGGGTCTGGATGGTGGTTGCAGAGCCTCCCCGACTGCTCCTTGGGGCCCCGCCCACCTGCCTGGACAGGTCACCTTTGCTCCAATCTTTGCCTTCTATAGGGCTCCTGGCCTGGCAACAATCACAGTGTCCTGCTAGGCTGAGCACTAAACGAGTTGGCTTTCACCGACTTTCTCTCTTTCCCTCTCCTCCTCTTTTTGGAGTGCAGTAAAATAATCTGATGGTGGAGGGGTTGGGGAGAGGATTCCCTTCAGGTGACCTCTCAGATCAAGACCTTGTAAGACCAGCGTTCTCTTTGGATCTGGGACTTACCTATGGGACCCGAGGCCAATGGCAGAGGGGAAATCAGAATGTATGGTGGCCCTTCCCAAGGGCTTTACAACTAGACAGACTTGAGTTCAAATCTCATTTCTACTACTTTCCTGACCGCAAGGCTGAGGTCAAGTTGCTCTGCTCCTTGGTCCTTGTTTTGTAAGGCTTAATGGTGCCTTCCAGCAGGGCACTTGTGAAAACTAATGAAAGAGTCTATTTCAAGTGCCCAGCACAGTGCCTGCCAACCCTCAAGCACTTGAAGAAGGCATCTTTCCTCATCCCTGTCATTAGTCATTCATCTGTTTCTTTCTGCTAACATTTTCAATAAAACCAGGTTAGTGTCAATTTCACACAAGCCTAGCAGAAGAAACTGGGGTTAACATGCAAGGTCTGGGTTTGGGAGGAAAGGAAAGAATAACCTCAACTTTTTATTTCTCAACCTTATTAGACTATGTGTCTGATGAAGCCTATAAAGTATAGATTTAATTATTTAAAATATCTTCTCATCTTTTGTAAAGTTTCCATGAAAATTCAATATTTGAATTTCATAAAAAGCAAAATTAGGGGACACTGAAGCTTGTTGCAGGGTGTTGAGTGATGTCAAGGATGCATTGATAGAGATGATCCTAGGGAGCGGAGGCAGGGGTAGCAGGCACATTTCAAAGTCCCCATATATCAGCAGTGACAGTCACCAGGGTGACTTCAAAACTGAGTATGACAGGTATTTCTATACAGATGTGTTCTGGAAGACTCAATCAGCTGGCAGAGTTAGAGTCATGTCAGAAAGCTCTTTCAACATCCCATAATAGTACTCCCCCTCTCTCCCCCTCCAGATGGCCACACCCTCAGGGTATCAGGGACTGGTCTCAGGTTCAGGTCCAGCCTGGATCTCTCTCCAGAAACTCAAGCCTGTAATGGGCCACCAGCTGTGCTGGGGACCAGAGTTCAATCACTGGGGGGGAAGATTCCCCTGAAGAAGAGAATGATTACTCACTCCAATATTCTTGCTTGGAGAATTCCGTGGACAGAGGAGCCTGGTGGGAGTCCATGGGGTGGCAAAGAGTCGGATACGCTTACCTGCCCAGGCGTACCTTAAGCCCCTAACACCCAACACCTTGAAAGCAGTTGTCATCACCCCAGTCTTGCCTTCCTCCCCAGTTTCCTCCATTTCAGTCTTGGGCATCACCATCCACCCAGCCATACAGCAGGAACACAGCTGGCCCCTCTGTCTCTCATTTCCACGTTTAATCAGTCCATTCATTCACCCACGAGCTGCACTGGACACCAGCTGCGCTAGGCACCTGGATTCCAGAGGTTAGTACAACAAGCTCTTCAGCTTCTGGAGCCTTGCCACCCCTGTGTGTCTTTCCTTTACCCTCTACACCCTGCCCTTCCTGTCATGCCCTGGCTCAGCCTCTGCCACACCTTGGCTGCAGCTCCAGGCTCCTCGTCTCCCAGCCACCGCCCCATCTTCCTGACGTCAACCTCATACCCTGACCAGTTTTCACTCCAAAATGCACATCTGTGTCTCTCCCTGGCTAAAGGCCTTTCCATTTCCCTCTACCCAGGACTCCACAGGGTGACTTAAAAGAAATAAATTAAACCGATGAAATGAAATGAAACAAAATATACGTTAAACAGAATAATATTGGAGCTGCCAACTTTTTCTTTTGCCAAATAAGTCATTCGAAAGCAGTAATCATTTAATGATCACTATCTTTTCATGAAGGAAAGGTCATTGTAACCAAAGAGTTTAAAAAAAAAAGAAGAAGAGAAAGAAGACTATATTTTAGGGGGATTGAGAAGTCCTAAAGGAAACAGATGTCCATGTTCTTCTCATTTCAGTAGGACCTGTGAAAACTCCATTCACGGCAGACTGGGAACTGTGGGCCTGTGGATGGACCTGACCTGGCCCTGACCTCTTCTACCGATCACTCCTCCCACCTCCCACACAGCCCACCTGGAACCAGAGGCTCTTACACTTCTCCCGCAGACCTTGCTCTCCCTGCCTACTGCCTTATTCTCTCTCTTCCATTTTGCCTGGAATGCCCACGCTGCTTTACTCTACCGGGCAGCTCTCACTTGTCCCCAAGGTCCAGCCTAGGCATGATCTCACCCAGGAAATGCTGGGCTGTGAAACCTTCCTGCCCTGTGCCCCAGCCCCCACTGGCCCAACGTCCTTAATTTATAGCCCAAATTACCTCCCCTCATCCCCAGGGTAGTGGTGTCTGCAAAGTCTCCCCAGTCAACTGGACTTCAGAAGTACTTGAGCCTCAGCAGCTGAGTCCACTCTCCCAGGTCTCCTGACTCTGGATCCTTACCGCAGCCTCCTTGTCTATTTTAGACTCCCAAGTTCAACTCCTGGCCCAGCGTTTCTGAGCCTATCTGGGCGCTGCCAGTCCCACACTCAACCGGCATCCAGCATCCCTGCTGCCTGCGGGGCCCTCAGAGCTGCTATCCTTCCCGAAGGTAACAGCAGAATTCTGGACTTTTAGTGAAGGTTTGAGGAAGAGAGGACTAGAACTGCAGTCAAGCATCATATGAGCTTCCCTTGTGGCTCAGATGGTAAAGAATCTGCCTGCGAGGCAGGAGACCTGGGTTGAGCCGCTGGGTTGGAAAGATCCCCTGGAAAAGTATGGCTCCCCACTCCAGTATTCTTGCCTGGAGAATCCCATGGACAGAGGAGCCTGGCGGGCTGCAGTTCATGGGCTCCCAAAGACTCAGACACAGCTGAGGGACTAACACTTTCATGCTTTCACTTTAAGCATCATGTAGGCAGCCACTTAAAGTATGTATGAAATAGCAGTGTTCCATAATTCTACCAATTATTCCTTGGCTTCAGCTATAGCCCACAGAGAGCTCCCTTAGATATCTGCCCTGGGACGGGGCTTATCTTACCCTGAGGCGTATCAATATTTGCGTATATTCTTTTCATCCACCAGGCATTGTCCCCCCTCCCCCGCATTCCCATCCTGTCCCTGTGTTTGAGTCGTTACCTCCCCTTACTAAGACCTGGGTTTGTCTTTGGATATCCAAGCCTCACGAATGAATAAGAGTGCTGCCCCCCACAGATCCACCCGCCTTGGCAGCACACATGAGCAGCAGGAGCTCTGAAACCAGCTTCCTGCATCCTCAGGCAGGGGCGAGTGCCCTGTGTAGCCAGACTCTGTGAATGGAGTGGGGGTGGTCCAGAAAGCAAGCCCCCGAGGTTCTTAGGGGTTGATTTATTTGTTTGGGTAAGTGATTTTTTTTTTCCTTAGCAATTTGTCAACACAACTTCTCTGCTAAACAGGAGCTTCTGGGGACAGGGACTTATTTATCTTTATCTCTTCAAGATGAAGCATTCAGTAAATGTTTGCTGAACAAATTAAAGAGCTCATGAGTGGAACTAGCTGAGCTTAACAAATAGTGAGCGTGCAAGAAATATTTGTTAAAGAATTGAGTGAATCAATGGCTTGATGAATACATTCTAAATTGCTGTAGCCTTGGGCTTCCTAGGAGGCTCCCTGGCATAGAATCCAACTGCCAAAGCAGAGGACACAGGTTCCACCCCTGGGTTGGGAAGACCCCCCAGAGTAGGAAATGGCAACCCACTGCAGTATTCTTGCCTGGGAAATCCCATGGAAAGAGGAGCCTGGCGAGCAACAGTCCATGGAGTTCCCAAAGAGTCAGACACATCTGAGCTTGTAGGCTTACACCACTTCCTTCTTAGCTGATTCAGAAAGTTGACTGAATCAACTGCCTGCTGATTCAGGCAGTTCCCCTGACCCCAATGTTCAGCTTGGCTTGACCTTGGGCTGCATAGAGTCTAGTGGTTAAGGATCCAGCCACTGCAATCAGGTAGATGAAGGTTTAAATATCTGTCAGTTAGGAATTCTGCATGACCTTAGGCAGGGCTGCTAAGTCGCTTCAGTCGTGTCCAACTCTGTGTGACCCCATAGATGGCAGCCCACCAGGCTCCGCCGTCCCTGGGATTCTCCAGGCAAGAACACTGGAGTGGGTTGCCATTTCCTTCTCCAATGCATGAACGTGAAAAGTGAAAGTGAAGTCGCTCAGTCGTGTCCGACTCTTAGCGAACCCATGGACTGCAGCCCACCAGGCTCCTCCGTCCATGGGATTTTCCAGGCAAGAGTACTGGAGTGGGGTGCCATTGCACAGTTTAAATCTGAGTTTCCTCCTTTTAACATTCAGAATGGTAACAGTACTGACTCCGAAGGTTTGAGGAAGGATCAACGGGGATAATCCATCTACAGAGCTTAGAATAACACCTTAATGCCTAGCACAGAGCAAGCACTCAATAAATGTGGGGGTTGGTTGCTATTAATCATTGCCACCGTCTTCTCCTTTTCATTATCATCCAGGAGTCTGGGCTCATTGAGAAGGCTCCGAGCCCCTTCCTATGACAAAGGTTCAACCTCTCTGCAGATTACAATTTTCCCTTTGCCAGGTACAGCAGCAAGATAGAGATGCTTTGATTACTCTAAGCGGGTGGTCTTTAAGCCTGGTTTGGAGAGTGGGTGGTTTGTTATAACAACCTAATCCATTTTTTCTCTTTTAACAAAACTTTCCAAGAAATGCCAACACATGATGGTAGCAAAGAAAAGTGTTTATGAATGCCTCTTCTAAAGTCATTCTCCTCAGTTAAAATTCTGACTCTTTCACTTACTAGCAAGTGAGACTGTGCAAATTATCTGACTAAGCTTCAATTTTTGCATCTTCAAAATGGACATAATAATGATATACATATGACAAAATAGTTGCATGAGCTAATGAATATAACAGAGGCACCTACTCTGTACTCAGAGGTTGCTGCTGCTGCTAAGTCGCTTCAGTCGTGTCCGACTCTGTACGACCCCATAGACAGCAGCCCACCAGGCTCCCCCCGTCCCTGGGATTCTCCAGGCAAGAACACTGGAGTAGGTTGCCATTTCCTTCTCCAATGCATGAAAGTGAAAGTGAAGTCGTTCAGTCGTGTCTGACTCTTTGCGACCCCATGGACTGCAGCCTACCAGGCTCCTCCGTCCATGGGATTTTCCAGGCAAGAGTACTGGAGTCGGGTACCATTGCCTTCTCCGAAGTTAGCAGTTATTATATGAGAGTCTGATGGTAGAAGAAAGAATAAATCAACTCTCAACCATGGTGCAGGCATCTCCCCTGGAACCGTGATTCAGAACTCCAGACCTGACTAGTTACACTGTTCTGATTGTATATCTGTCTAGACTGGTGCCACCATGCCCAGGAACATTATAGAGTGCCTCAACACATCCTTTTTCCTTGACTTTATAAGCTTTATTTATAGATAGGAAGGGAACCTCAGTCATGCAGGCCCTGCCTGTGTCGTGGTCAGTTTAACTGGACTCACTCTGAGAAGGATGTATCTGCCTTTTATTAGTTGATCAAAACCCAGAAACAATCATGTGGTCCAGGATGGACCCTGAGCCCTTTTCAAGGTCAGTAATTACATGTTCTGAATCAGTTTGAAATTGAACTGCTTTGATCTAAAAAATATTGTAGCTTTCTTTGTGTCATTTTTGCAGACATATTTTTTCCCAGTTATATAAAGACCACAGATGAATCACATGTCATTTGTATATCCAAAAGAAACTAGATTATGGAGTGAGAGATATGTGAAATCAAAACAGCAATTATAAACACCACACCAGGATTCTCTCCAGGAAAAAGAGAAGATAATTTTCAAAATCAGGGAAAATAAATAGATATAAGCACTATTTCTTAGACTTTCAGTCCAAATAGTCAAAGTGGTAAGATACAACTCTAATTGAGTCAATGGATCCTTGATTAGCTGAGATTCTTTGGGAATAGCATGTTTTGGTTAATTGGATTTTCTCCACCTTGTAAGGAGTTTTTCTAGAACATAGTTATAGCCTTCCCTTCCTCCTTTATTCCTTTCTCCCTCCTATTTTTTCTCTTTCTTTTCTTAAAAATGAATATAAAGAATAGAATTTAATCTTTCATATATTCTGGACAATCATTCTAAACACGAAATTTCACTGTTCAGTCTTGAAATAAGGAAATTGGCTTGATTAATTCTCTGGAAAAATTGAACAGCAAAGAAGACCATGGTTATTTAACAAATCCCTAGTCTTTCTCTGTGACATAGTCTTCATTTATTTTCTTTATGACCTGTAATAATATCTGAAAATAAACAAGTCACTTTTATGTGTTTCCTATCAGCCTGGCCCTGTCAAATGGAATCGCCATGGGCAGGGACCCCTTCTAGTTCTTAACAGAATCTTCAGCATCTAGAGGTGCCTGGTACGAGACAGCCACTTTGTAAATGTGTGTTCGAATAATGAATATCTCAGTTTCTTATTCTTCACCTATCACCAAATACTGAAGTCTAAACATTTCCTGGTTCAATGATGCCTGGCCAAAATGCCATCACAAGAAGTCTTTGCTTTTTACTGCATAATGTTCCAGAAAACTGTATCATAAAGTTGATGGATACAAATCTTTTCTGAGAAGGAAGGTAATTTTTTGAGGTAAAGGGATTCAATTGGAGAATATCTTAAAAGAACTCATATGCAGACCCAAAACGATAGTTAAAGGACCAAAAGTTCTCTAAACCATCATCAACACTAAAATGAGCTGCAACATTAAAATGGTCTGCTGGATCACTGGCCTTTATTTGTGCTGCTTAGCCGCCTGCAGGTTCAGCCATGGTATGTCAGGGACTTCTCTGAAGAGCAGGAGGAGAGTCCCAAGAATGGGCCCCCAGTTCCTCAATGATCCCTCCCCCTTCAACCCTCTGGTTTCACTTAAAGACTTCTGAAATTAAGGAAGGCTTGAAAACCAGAGTTTTGGCTCTAGATTACCCCACACCTCACTATACTCCACAGTGCCCCAACTCAGTTCTTTCATTTTATTTTTTTGGCTGTGCGATGTGGTTTGTGGGATCCTAGTTTCCTGATCAGGGCTTGAACCCAGGCCCTAGCAGTGAGAGCACTGAATCCTAAGCGCTGGATCCCTCCCAGTTATTAATAGTTTCTATTCCCTCAGCCATTCAAAAGTATTTCCTGAGTACCTCCAGTCCCTGTGTCTAGAAATGCACCAGCAAATCAAAAAGACAAAGCTTTTGACTTCACTGAGCTAGCCTTCCATTGGGTGAGACTGCCAAAACGAAACCATTAAATACATGAGCCAGAGAGTAAGTGGAAAGCAAACAAGAAAGCTGGGTAAGGGTTGGCAGGGGGTGACAAGGGAAAACTCTCCTGATAAGGCAACCTTATCAGTAGAGGCAGGAAGGAGGTGAGGATGGAGCTGATCAATTTCTGAGGGAAGCGTGTCCTACCGTGAGGGCAGAGCAAGAGCAAAGGTTTTGAGGTAGAAGTGTGTTGATGCCTTTGAGAAGCAGGAAAGAAGCTGGTGAGGCACTGGGAGCGTTTGTAGCAAAGGAGTGCTGCTCATGGGTAGCCAAGGGCCCCACTGAGTGCTGTGCTGAGACTAGATCACTGAAGGGCAAGAGTGGAAGCCAGGAGACCCGTTAGGAGCCTTCTGCAAAACTCTCAGTGAGGGATGATGGTGGCTTGGATGAGGTGCAGTGATACAGGGATGGAGAGAAGTGGTCACTTTGAAGGTAGAACCAAAATGCTTTGCTGATGGATTGAAGGTGGGACGTGAGAGGAGAGGAATCATCATGAAAACCTCAAGGTTTTAGCCTGAGCAACTGGAAGGGTGGAATTGCCATTTTATGAGATGCTCAGCTTTTGTATAGAACACTCTTGAAGAAATGTCCTGGTGTCTTCTTAGAGGATTCTAGTCCAGTGTTGAGGAGAGGGTCAGCTGGCCCCTGGTGTAATCACAGCAGGTCTTAGGGGCAGGAGGTCATAGAAATATCATGTAGTGAAATAGGAGAGCGTGCTTTGCAAGTAACCTTCCTGAGAGGATTCTCCCTGCAGAAAAGTGGAGGAGGCCAGCTGTGCCTCAGTGAACCCCACCTTCTCAGCCCATGGAAACACGGTGGCCAAAACCTAGGACTCCCTGAACCAGAATGTCCTTCTGTGTGTGTTTGTTGCTCAGTCTTGTCCGACTCTTTCCAACCTTATGGGCTGCAGCCCGCCAGGCTCCTCTGTCCATGGGATTCTCCAGACAATACTGGAGTGGGTTTTCATGCCCTCCTCCAGGGGATCTTCCTGACCAGGGATCGAACCAGCATCTCTTATGTCTCCTGCATTGGCAGGTGGGTTCTTTACAACTAGGGCCACCAGGGAAGCCCAGGACATCCCTCTAGGAAGTTCAAATAATGGCTGCAGATTAGGGGGAGTTCCAGGGACCTTACTAGTCATGAAAGAACGCTTCGCTTGTTTCCTACACTGAGGCTGCTGAGAGAGCTCTGTGGAGGAGATCCTGTTCTAGGCACTGGTTCCAATGACCACCTGAAGCCTTTGTCCGTGATGAATGAGGGTGGACCACAGGGGACTGAGAGGACTCAGAATAGACAGGCACGATTGACCGACATTTAAACCAGGCTAGTGGCTTTCTTGGTCCCTGATCTTAGCCTTCTGGATCTTATCACTCTTAGGTTGAAAAGGTCAGGAATGGCTAATCCAAAGAAAAGTCCATCTACAGAAAGATGACTTCTCCTTAAAGCTCAGAGCAGAGCTGGCCTGAGCAATGCACCGCCACCTTGGAGATGGAGAGTAACGGCAGCCCCAGAAGCATCCACTCTGCTAGCCTCATGGGGACTTCTGGGAGGAGAAAGAATACAGAAACACGATGACGCAAAGTCAGGCCAAGACCACAGAGATGCTGGAGCCTTGAAACTCTTCACTCCTCAACTCATAAGTTTCATCCTGGTTGCTTGGGCTTAAGAAGGTCGTTGACTGGGCCCGTCTTGTGCTCAGAGACAGAACAGAGTGGAGCCTCAAAGTGCTGCAACTGGCAGGGTGATCTGAGAAGCAGGATCCAATCTCAGACAGATGTGCATCCATTACCTCCCAGAACCCCTCGTATCCACTGAGGGCCAGGCTTTTGCTGTTTCATAAAGAGTCTCATACGGAATCATCACGGCAACCTTTGCAGGATACCTATCAGTGTTCTCATTTGATAGGCAGAGAAACCAAGACTCAGAAAGATGAAGGAATAGTGTGGGATGTAGACCCCAAAGCTCATATTCTTCTGCCTCCACTGCATTTCCTCCTGGGAAAGAAGGCATGCAGATGGAGAGGAGCAGGAATTCTAGAAAGTCTTTCCTACCTAAGCCAAAAATAAATTCAGCCTTTATTTGTCACCCAAAAACATCACCACGAATGTCCTACATTAAAATGCATTATAACCCCATCACCCTCCATGACGTGCCTGGCTCTGTTTGCCTCTCCATCGTGTCCCCAACCAGCTGTGCACGTATTCATAATTTTCCTTCTAGCACTACTTGCCACAGTCTGGATGGCTTGGCAGCTTCTGGGCTTGTCAAATATCTTCATGCACAACTGCTCTGAGCAGGCCTGCCTTTCCTAAGAGTTCCTGAGAACTTTGAGGGGTTCAAAGACCTTTTGTCTGACTTCAGTGTTCAGAGCTATACTCTGAATGACTGGCATCATCAAATACCCAGTTTCAGCATACAGAGGTTCTTCTCAATGGCTTGCTAATCAAATTGGGCTGACATATTAAACTGTGTTCTATTTAAGCTTTTGATTTGAGATTTACAGAAAAGTTGCAGAGCCAGGGCAGGGAGCTCCCCTGTCTTCTCCTAATACTAAAGTCTAACATACCCAGAGTTCAGGTGCCAAAACTAAGAGGTCAACATTGGTTCTAGAGATGTTTTAATATATGAGCACTGTGTTAGGTAATGAATATTTTCTGGTTTTCTAGATGATCTCATTTGTACATAGTAGTCTGGATTATATACATCAACCAGCTCTGTGGCTTGACCCGGTGTGTATGTGCTGAGTCACGTCTGACTCTCTGCGACTCCATGGACTGTAGCCCACAAGGCTCCTCTCTGTCTTTTGGATTTCCCAGGCAAGAATACTGGAATGGGTTGCCATTTCCTTCTTCAGCGGATCTTCCTGACCCAAGATCGAACTGGCGTCTCCTGCGCCTCCTGCCCTGATGGGTCGATTTTACCACTGAGCCTAGGAATTCAATTGCCTCTTGGTTCCTCCCCTTGTGAAACTCTTGTGAAAAAGTGTTCAGTCCCCTTTTGCCCCACTGGGAAGTTTACAGCTGTTGCAAACCCAAACTTTTGGTCGTTTTCTTTGTTATTTTAGAACTGAATTAAGAGAAATAATAAAATATACTTACAACAAAATAGCACCTAAGTACCTAATTCCACCTCACTGGTTTGGTCTGATTTGCTTCTTAGCTAACCAATTATGAGAGAACAGATAATGCTGCATTTATTTTATCTAACCCAGTGGATAAAATCCGTCCTGTAATCTCTCTCTTTCATAGATTTCAGAAAAGTTGTATACAGTCATTGGGTAGTGTGGTTATTTCTAAGGAAAACTGTTAGAGTGGGATGATTTTCTTATCAGTTTACCAAAGCACCTGTAACAACCAGACAATACAAACAAACAAAAAAGGCTAAAGAGAGAATAGAAGGAGTGAAAGAGAGAGAGACAGAAAGGGGTATTTTGAAATTGCTGTGGCAGAAATCAGGAAGGAGCTTGTAATAAGTCAGGTGGCAGAATGAGGTGAGGAAAACCGGAAGACTTTATTGTTCTAGGTCAGGTCCCCCGGATGCGAATTCCAAGATATAGATTTGGGAGATCTCAGGAACAGCACCTTGAAGGGAGGAAATGAGGGAAGCAGGATTGGGCAGAGGGAGAAATTCTAATGTGATGTGGTTGCAGCAGAAGCCTCCGCCTGTCCAGGCCAACTGGGAGTCCTTCACCGTTGTCTCACACTGATGCTTTGTATCCTCACATCAACCAGTCCTTGGCTATGGGCTATCCCTGGGAAGGACAAAGCAAGTCTGCCCTTCTGAGGACGATTCCAAGATGGACCAACATGCCTGACAACTAGGGGAAGCAGTTCCTTAGTTCTGCTAGGGAATCTGGGTAGCATGGCTGAGCATCAATTATAGATGGTATCCTCAAGGACGGATGCTGAAGCTGAAGCTCCAATACTTTGGCCACCTGATGCAAAGAGCTGACTCATTGGAAAAGACCCTGATGCTGGGAGAGATTGAGGGCAGGAGAAGAGGGGACGGCAGAGGAGGAGATGGTTGGATGACACCATAGACTCAATGGACATGAGCTTGAGCAAACTCAGGGAGATGTGAAGGGCAGGGAAGCCTGGCGTGCTGCAGTCCATGGGGTTGCAAAGAGTTGGATACGACTGAGCAACTGAACTGATCTGAAGACCTGTTCTGCCAGTTTTCCAGAGTATAGAGTGCCTCATTCCTGATGGTGAACTCCCTTCAGGGGATATTGAAGATCAGCAGCGCAGCAGCACTTGATCTAACCCTTGTAGAGGTAGATGGCAAGTGCCCATGGCAAGTGCCCATCTGTGGTTGACTGGAGACAGGGTATAGACTATTCGCTTGAGAATCTTATCAGTCAACAGAAGCAGAGCGATTGGGTGTTAAATGGAGAAAGACACAGGGTCAGGGGAGGTTTTTTATTTGCTTTAAATTGAAAAATACCAGAACATGTTTGCTGACAAACAAAAGGGTATAAATGATGGGAGAAATTGAGACCCAGAAAAGAAAGAGATTAGTTGCAGGAGTCCTGTCCTTGAGCAGGTGAGAAGGAGTGGGAGGCAGGGCACAGTTAGAAGGGGTGGCCTTCGATCGGGGCAAGGATATATCATGTGTAATAGTGACAGAGTGGGTTTCCAGTGGGTACTAGGCGACCCTACCTCCCTGACTGTGTTTGACAGAAGAGAGGAGCGATAGACCAGGCCTACATAGGGCCTTCAGATTCCTTCTGTGTGGAATTTAGAATGAGGATTAAGAGACAGAGTTTCTTGAAAGGTGATTTGAACCCAGGAGCTCAGGAATAGCCATGTTTCATCTATCATGTGTTCACGGAAGTGGAGAGAGCATTGAACTGGGTGTTTGTAGAGATAGGAATGAGACAGGTTACAAATCCAGGATCTGAGACAGAGTCTCATCTACCATAGGGAGCACTGCCTGACTGATATACAATTAGCCTCAGTCCAGATATCCCAGATGGCCCCCTTCACTTAAGCCAGCCTTCAGCAAAGAGAGTTACTTTACCATGTGACATGAGCTGTTTCCTAGGACTGTACCGTGGATACTGTACAAACACGTGGCTTCCAGTGCCATTCCACCAGTGGAAAAACTGGATGCAAGAAAATCTAAAGCTGTAAGGGACAATTAGGATAAATATGAGCTATTCTTTCAATACACAGTATCTAGCCAATCAAAGGCATTATTATGAAGACTGGATAGAAACAAAAAGCAAAATAGGACACTGACTTTAACATACATTATTAAAGCATTGTAAAAAAAAGTGCATTTGCAAAAGATGAAGGAAAATACATCAAAATGACAACAGGAGTAAAATGTCAAGTTAACAAGATCATGTGTGTTTTCCCTTAATTTTTTCTATTTTATTGCTAAAATGTGGTTATATTATATATATGATTTTAAACAATTCTCCTTAAGCTCTAGGCTGAGCAGTTTCTTGGAGCTCCTCGAGTCATCACAGATTATATACCTTAAAGGAAGGAAAGAGTCAACTTGAGGATTAATTGGAAAGTGGTTGTTGGCATCAAGGCGACACCCACCTGCCAGCTGGGGCCATGAATGACAGTCCCTGCACCCAGTCACCCAAGAGGAGAACTAGGTGACCACTTGAACAGGGTCAGATCTGGCAGCCTGTTACCACTGCAGAAATAACACCATGAAACAGCTTCAAAACAGACAGTGAGGCTAGGCCGTGTCCTCCCAGTGATGGCAAATGCCCAGCTGCCCAGCACTGTCCTCCTTTAGCCCCTCCCCGGTAGGGCCCTGAAGCTCTCGCCCTTCCTCAGCAGCTCTTCTCCTAAAAGCTCCAAGACATTTATTAGGAGCCATGCTGAGCACTGACCCTGAACTTCAACTCTGCTAAATGTCTGCAAATTGTCTTAATGAGGATTCCATTCTGGGGCTGGTTGGCTCTTCTTGTAGCCAAGGTGCAATGGTCGCCAAGCAGTTGCTCAGATGCCCCCTGGGAGGAGACCTGCAATCAGAACTTCGTGTTCCTGGGCTCTGAATGCTTCTTAGTTCACCAGGCCCCGCTGATGCTTCAGGTGAGCGAAGAGAGAGTGAAAGGAGATGAGAACTGGGGAGCCAAGTTCTACTCCAGCGAGCAGTCACGCTTCTGAGCCTCCTATTGTTGCAAATCCTTGAAGCCATGCCTATTCCTCCCGCTTAATCTTCCAGCTGTGCAAACAGAGGCCAGAAGTCTAGGGGCTGCTGAAGCAAGTGTGACAGAGGCCAGGAAGGAAGGACTGCTATGGGTTTCAGTTCATCAAAGTAATGAGACACCCAACCCAGAGGCTGAAATGTAAATTAGCAATTAGCCTTGTGTTGGCAGATAGTTAAAAAAAAAAAACAAAAACAAACCCTGATGCTGGGAAAGATTGAGGGCAGGAGGAGAAGGGGATGACAGAGGATGAGATGGTTGGATGGCATCACCAGCTCAATGGACATGAGTTTGAGCAAGCTCTGGGAGATGGTGAAGGACAGGGAAGCCTGGCATGCTGCAGTCCATGGGGTCACAAAGAGTCAGACACGGCTGAGTGAGTGAACAACAATAACAACACAATGATTATAGAAGATAGAAGTCAGCTAGCACTAGTTGTCCCCAGAGGGCAAAGGAATGTGAGAATAAGGTGAGAGGAGACCCCCAACCACAGAGGAGTGGAGCTAGTTACTAAAGAAATGGAAATTCTTTATATGAAATATTAATATTCAGTGAATGGTTACTATGGGCAGGCCCTGTGCTAGGTGATCAAAGCTGAAGCAATTGGATGGTCCACGTGTCAGACACCCACTGTCAGGGACCTTGGGGTGGTCCCAGGGGAAGGCTTGGATTAGTCCGAGTGGTTCCCTGGCAAGAAGACCAGGTACAGCAAAAGGCCGGGGCATCACACCCACTCCTGGGTAGATGGCAGAGAAGCCAAGCAAGTTAGCTGGGCTTCAGGTCTCTGCTTGGACATCATTGCTTCCCAGCAGCCATCCCTGACTACCCTATTATATCCTGAGACTGTAACTGTAGCACTTATGAGTGCGATTGTGAGACTGATGGTCTATTTCCATGAAAACAGGCAGGGGGTGTCTCTTGATGATCACCATTATGCCCTCAGCCTGGCATGAGTAGCTCCTTACAAATATTTAGTGAGCAAATATCCTTCACAGCGCTTACCACCCAGTAAGGCTATGGATACTTAGGTAATTATTTCTCGACTACCCTGTTCACTGCCGCATCTCAAGTCGAAGGCACACAGAGACCTTTATCTTGTCTCCACCAGCTCTGGCACGGTGGCTGCATGTGGCTGCACCCAATACTGGTGGCAGAAATAAATTAATTAATTAACAAACGTGTATAAAAAAATCTAGAGATAGGTAGGGAAAGGGGGGTAAAACTGAGAGGTCAGGAGTCAAACATGCCCAAGAATGGACCAGATGAGCAGAAAATGAGAATGTCTAGGACTTCTCCCTGAGTGGACGTGGGATGCCCAAATCCACCTTCCAGGTGTTGACTGTGTGTTGTGTGTGGTTAAGGAAACAGAAGGAGATGATAAACCAAGGTCAAGGCCTCTTCACCCGCAGAGGAAAAGCCAAGCCTCTCACTTCCTCCTCTACAAAGTGAAAAGCCCAGCTCCTTTTCTTTTGTGAGATGGAGACTTGAACTCCTGAAAGCTCCAGGGAGAGGAAGAAATGGTTTGGCACCTGCGAGAGCAGGTTCACACATGGGGGGACCCCACATGCGGGCTGGAAGCATCCGCGTATCTGGCTGACTAGGATCGAGGTCAGCTTTGTGTCTAGTAGCTAGAGACCCGAGTTTGCATCACTGGCACTACCACTGCCAGAGACAGTTCCGTTTCTTGCCAGGTGTGCGTGCAAACAGGCTCAGGGAAGAGTTCGGGAAGGTGAACGAGCCAGCAGTCCGCAGCAGGGTGATGAGGGGAGCATGTGAGCCATCCGGAAAGCTCCTCGCGGTCTCTCTCCCCCTTCTCTTTGCTGTAGTGCCTCTCCCTGGACCACTTGCCAGAGCTGGCTGCCAAGGCAGGGACTCTCCTGCAAGTTGAGAAACTGCAGAAATAGTGTGAAGATTCAGGAAGCATAAACCGAGTTCCAGATGGGAATCCTGGAACAGTCTTTTCTTTCTGGGCCACCTTCTTCTCTTTCTACTATCTTTCTAAAACTCGTCATCATGGGCTACTTTAAATGAAATGCCTTCTTATCCTGCCTGGACACCAAAAAGGGAAGGAGAAGCACAGATTTTTTTTTTTTTTCACTATTGAAGTGTTTAATGTCTCTGAGTGTCTTCCTCTTTTTTTTTTTAATTTTAAATTTATGTGTTTTTTTAAATTGAAGGATACTTGTTTTAGAAAGAACTGTGTTGTTTTCTGCCAAACATCAACATGAATCAGCCAGAGGTTTATACATGTCCCCTCCCTCTTGAACTTCCCCTCCACCTCCCTACCCATCCCACCCCTCTAGGTGGTTACAGAGCCCCAGTTTGAGTTCCCTGAGTCATACAGCAAATTCCCATGGGCTATCTATTCTACGGATGGTAATGGAAGCACTGAATTTTTAAAGCAGTTGCCCAGTCCCCACCTGAACACACACACACACACACACACACACACACACCCTTCTAAAACCCTAAACCCATTGTTAGCAGATAAATAGGGAAAGGAAAGGACAGGTGTTTCGATAACCTATCTTTTTTTTTTTTTAACAATTTTATTCATTTACTGGTCTTCAGTGTGGCTTGAAAGCCCCTCTAGTTGTGGCGTGTGGGCTTGGTTGCCCAGTGGCAAGTGGGATCTTAGTTCCCTGCTGCTGCTGCTGCTGCTGCTAAGTCATTTCAGTCGTGTCTAACTCAGTGCGACCCCACAGATAGCAGCCCATTAGGCTCCCCCTTCCCTGGGATTCTCCAAGCAAGAACACTGGAGTGGGTTGCCATTTCCTTCTCCAATGCATGAAAGTGAAGAACGAAAGTCCCCTGACCAGGGCTCAAACCCATGTCACCCGCATTGAAAGGCAGATTCTTTACCACTGGACCATCAGGGAATTCCCTCTTTATTGTCTGGTCAATCAATTTGGATGAAGACTGTTAAATTTTGAAATAGGGCTTCATATTTTAAGCTGGCTGCTCTGTGATTGAATCAATCTTGCTTCAAAATCAGGCTCTTGTCACGAATACTCTGTAGGACTTCTTGGAGGATGGAAGAGGCATACTCTGTACACAGCTTATCTAGGGGCAGCTTTTAACCTATCTGTGCTAATTTTACCTGTCTTTTAGGAGACGTACCAATTTTTTTCCTTTTGTGTGCTTGTATATATGTGAGATTATTCTTCTGTTTAGTACTTCCATCCAATTCATCCAAGAAAATTTTCTAGATACTTTGACTTTACTTATTTTTTTTTTCATTCAAGTGTCACAAATTGAGAGTATCTGTAAATTGCTCTGAGTCAATTTAAGCCATTGTCTAAATTGACCTTAATCATAACAACAACAAAAAAGCAAACTCTTTAGTGTTTTATAGACGCAGTAATTTATATGTTCATTCAAATAACATGTTCACAGTCACATTTTTATTTAAATGTTGGGGTATAAAATTTCCAGGCAAGAGCAAGGAGTGTTCCCCAAACTTGTAACTCTTTAAAATTATCTCATTCTGGGACCTCCCTGGTGGTCCAGTGACTAAGACTACATGCTCCCAATGCAGGGGGCTAGGATTCGATCACTGGTCTGGGAACAAGATCCCATATGCCACAACTAAAGATTCTGAGTGCCACAACAAAGATCTGGTGCAACCAAATATAATTTTTTACCCCGTTGGTGGACTTTAAAAAAATAAAAAAATAAAATTATCTCATTCTGCCAATAAATGGAACCCAGTATCTGTTTCAGTCCTGGCGGGGCAGTGCACAGGGATGGCAGTGACCCAGACTGTGAGCCAAGAGACTCACACTGTGGTCCTGAGCTGTATGAATAGGGGTCAGTCACTTTGTCTTTCTGGGCCACTCTTTCCTTCTGTGGTACCCAGGGCGTTTGGATTTGATAGCTTCTAAGCCCTCCCCATGGTGATTGTAGCCATGAAATTAAAAGACGCTTACTCCTTTGCCAACTAAGGTCCGTCTAGTCAAGGCTATGGTTTTTCCTGTGGTCATGTATGGATTCGAGAGTTGGACTGTGAAGAAGGCTGAGCACCGAAGAATTGATGCTTTTGAACTGTGATGTTGGAGAAGACTCTTGAAAGTCCCTTGGACTGCAAGGAGATCCAACCAGTCCATTCTGAAGGAGATCAGCCCTGGGATTTCTTTGGAAGGAATGATGCTAAAGCTGAAACTCCAGTACTTTGGCCACCTCATGCGAAGAGTTGACTCACTGGAAAAGACTCTGATGCTGGGAGGGATTGGGGGCAGGAGAAGAAGGGAACAACAGAGGATGAGATGGCTATATGGCATCCCTGACTTGATGGACGGGAGTCTGAGTGAACTCCGGGAGTTGGTGATGGACAGGGAGGCGTGGTGTGCTGCGATTCATGGGGTCACAGAGTCAGACACGACTGAGCGACTGAACTGAACTGAACTGAACTGAAGCCCTCCCTCTCTGAGTCTGGGTAGGCTCCAGGAATTGGTGAGGGACAGGGAGGCCTGGTGTGCTGCAGTTCATGGGTCACAAAGATTCGGACACTACTGAGCAACTGAACTGAGCTGAACTAAAGCCCTCCCCCCACCCACCAATTCTGAAATATCATAGTGCTAAGATTAAGGAGGAAACAGAATCATCTAGTCTGAAGACAAACTTGGCCCACTGCTTGATTTTATACATCTCACAGCTAGGAATGGCTTCTACATTTTACCTGGTTGGCAAAAGAGGATCTCATAAAAGGTGAAAATGTTATGCAATTTTAATCTCAGTGACCACACATAAAGTTTTATTGACACACTGCCACACTCACTTGTTCCTGTATTGTCTCTGGTTGCTTTCCTACTACAATGGCGGACTTGAGTAATTGCTCTAGAGACCGCAACCATGAATATTCATTGAAAGGACTGATGCTAAAGCTGAAGCTCCAATACTTTGGCCTCCCTGACGCGAAGAGTCGACTTATTGGAGAAGACCCTGATGATGAAAAAGACTAAAGGCAGGAAGAGAAGGGGACGACAGAGGATGAGATGGTTGGATGGCATCACCAACTCAATGGACATGAGTTTGAGCACACTCTGGGAAATGGTGAAGGTCAGGGAAGCCTGGCAGGCTGCAGTGCATGGGGTCGCAAAGAGTCAAACCTGACTGAGCGACCGAAAAACAACAGAGACCTCATGGCCCACAAGCCAAAAATACTATTTGGCCCTTTGCATGAAAAGGTTTCTGGCCCTGACCTAGTCCAACTCCTTAACAGATGAGAAAATTAAAGCTTAGCCAAGTCCTGGTTCAAAAAGGAGAAACATTGTTATAGAAAGAAAGTAAATGGCCATTTGGAAGCATCCAAAGGGACAAAAACAATGAAAAATAAACAAAAGATTAAGGATGAAAAAGGAATTTCTTCCTCAAATGGCAGAGGATAATGCATTATACGAAAGACAAGGACAAAGAAATTGTGACACCCTTGGGGTACACTGCCTTCATTTGTACAGCAAAATTGCTATTTTCTTAATCTGGAATCAAATTATGAGGGCTTGATGAGGATTTGGGAGGTAGGCAGAGAACACCAGAAAAGACTTGATTCTTCATGCTGATAAGACTCCAGGAAACTCACATTCAAACATGCTGCAGGAAATGGAGGCGGACATTAGAAATGCTTTAGTGGCCTTTTCAAGAGTAGGAGGTCTGGGAGGGGTGAGGCAATGCTGTGACTGTGGAAAGGGAACCTGGGAGAGTTGGGAACTTTCAGACAAATGGAGGCCAGGTGTCAGAAAATCCCAAAGCCTTTTAGAACAGTCTTGACTTAGAATAGCCAGGATTCGGACTTCCCTGGTGGTCCAGTGGTTGAGAATCTGTTTTCCAGTGCAGGGGACATGGGTCTGATCCCCAGTCAGGGAATTGACTACATGCACAAATGTGAGAATTGGACCATAAAGAAGGCTGAGCACCCAAGACTTGATGCTTTTGAATTGTGGTGTATACCCCTGATTATTCATGGGAAGGGTTGATGCTGAAGCTGAAGCTCTAATGATATAGCCACCTAATGCAAAGAGCTGACTCATTGGAAAAGAATCTTTCCCTTATGTTGGGAAAGATTGAGGGCAGGAGGAGAAGGGGTGACAGAGGATGAGATGGTTGGAGGGCATCACCAACTCAATGGACATGAGTCTGAGCAAACTTCAGGAGACAGGGAAGGACAAGGAAGCCTGGCATGCTATAGTCCATGGGGTCGCAAAGAGTTGGACACGACTGAGCAACTGAAAGGCAACAACAGGGAGCTGAGATCCCATGTGCCGCGGGGAAGCTAAGCCAACTTCTGTATCTAAGACCGGCCACAGTCAAAAATTAAAAAAAAATAACTAGCATTGTTCTGAGAACTTGTCCCTTACTAGTGACAGGCTCACATCCTGACAGGGTAGTAAATAGAAGCAAAGTATGCAGCTGGCCACAGAATGATTTCAGGAAGGTTTACACAAAGTTTCATGGGGGCAGGAGTGGGAGGGTGTCAAGCTCATTATCCTTTCATTCACACAGGGCTGGCACTGGGGAAGTTACTGGGGATGGGCAGAAACTATTTCAAGCCCAAGAGAGGAGAAACTGCAAGATCTATACTACTGGTGATCAACAGGTGCCAAGCATTACTCATGTGGGAAAGGCTCTAGGCAGTTAAAACATAAAACTGAACTTGCCAAACGGATAGAATTTACCCTGGAAATTCCACTTATTGGCAACACAGTGCATGTTCCACTGGGTCCGTGAGTCAGGGCACATTCTAAATGTGACTCAGTGTCACGGTGTGAGCCTGGGAGTCAGGCTGCCCTGGGGTTGCATCCAAAATCTACTATTTGAATTTCCCAGGCAAGTTACTGAACTTCTCAAGTCTCACTGCTTTCTTTTGTAATAATAACAATAATTTTTAAAAGAATGACAAATATAGTACAGCTATGGGTTGCTGTGGACATTTAATAGTTTGGGGAGCCTTGCTGACAGGCCTATGGGATCTGAGTTCCTGAACCAGGGATCCACCCCATGGCCCCCTACACTGGAAGCACAGAATCTTGACCACTAAACCACCAAGAAAGTCCCTAATATGAGCATTTAGAACCAGAGATCACATTACCAACATTCCCTGGATCACAGAGAAAGCAAGAGAATTCCAGAAAAACATCTACGTCTGCTTCACTGACTGCACTAAAGCCTTTGTGTGGATCAGAATAAACTGAAAACTTCTTAAAGAGATGGGAATACCAGATCACCTTACCTGTCTCCTGAGAAACCTGTATGCAGGTCAAGAAGCAACAGCTAGAACCAGACATGGAACAACTGACTGGTTCAAAATTGGGAAAGGAGTACAACAAGGCTGTATATTGTCACCCTGCTTATTTAACTTATATGCAGAGTACATCATGTGAAACAGCAGGCTGGATGAAGCACAAGCTGGAATCAAGATTGCCAAAAGAAATATCAACAACCTCAGATACACAGATGATACCACTCTAATGGCAGAAAGAGAGGAGGAAGTAAAAAGCCCCTTGATGAGGGTCAAAGAGAAGAGTGAAAAATCTGGCTTAAAATCAACATTCAAAAAACTAAGATCATGGCATCCAGTCCCATCACATCAAGGCAAATAGAAGGGGGAAAAGTGGAAGCGTGACAGATTTAATTTTCTTGGGCTCCAAAATCACTGTGGATGGTGACTGCCACCATGAAATTAGAAGGCTCTTGCTTCTTGGAAGGAAAGTTATGACCAGCCTAGAGAGTGTATTAAAAAGCAGATACATCATTAGATGAATGGATAAGAAAGCTGTGGTACATATACACAATGGAGTATTACTCAGCCATTAAAAAGAATACATTTGAATCAGTTCTAATGAGGTGGATGAAACTGGAACCAATTATACAGAGTGAAGTAAGCCAGAAAGAAAAACACCAATACAGTATACTAATGCATATATATGGAATTTAGAAAGATGGTAACGATAACCCTGTATTCGAGACAGCAAAAGAGACACAGATGTATAGAACAGTATTTGGACTCGGAGAGAGCGAGGGTGGGATGATTTGGGAGAATGGCATTGAAACGGGTATAATATCATATAAGAAACGAATCGCCAGTCTAGGTTCGATGCAGGATACAGGATGCTTGGGGCTGGCGCACTGGGATGACCCAGAGAGATGGTATGGGGAGGGAGGTGGGAGGGGGGTTCAGGATTGGGAACACGTGTACACACATGGTGGATTCATGTTGATGTATGGCAAAACAAATATAGTATTGTAAAGTAAAATAAAGTAAAATTAAAAAAAAAAAAAAAGCAGAGACATCATTTTACTGACAAAAGTTCGTCTAGTCAACACTATGGTTTTTCCAGTAGTCATGTACGGATGTGAGAGTTAGACCATAAAGAAGGTTGAGTGCCAAAGAACTGATGTTTTTGAATTGTGGTACTGGAGAAGACTCTTGAGAGTCCCTTGGACTGCAAGGAGATGAAACCAGTCAGTCCTAAAGGAAATCAACCTTGAATATTCATTGGAAGGACTGATGCTGAAGCTGAAGCTACAATACTTTGGCCACCCAATGCGAAGAGCCGCCTCACTGGAAAACAACTGTGATGCTGGGTAAGATTGAAGTCAAAAGGAGAAGGGGACAACAGAGGGTGAGATGGTTGGATGGCATCACTGACTCAATGGACATGAGTTTGGGCAACCTGTGGGGGATAGTGAAAGACAGGGAAACCTGGTATGCTACAGTCCATGGAGTTACAAAGAGTCAGACATGCCTGCGTGACTAAACAGCAACACCAAATTGAGACACAGGGCTGGAGAAAGCTGAGCATTCGTGGTGGTGTTGGTGTTGTGTCTAACTCTGCAACACCATGGCTTGCAACACCAGCTGCTAAGTCGCTTCAGTTGTGTCTGACTCTGTGCGACCCCATAGACGGCAGCCCATCAAGCTCCCCTGTCCCTGGGATCCTCCAGGCAAGAACACTGGAGTGGGTTGCCAGTATTGCACACCAGTGTTTATTAAACGCTCCTTCTGGCCATTAGCTACGTCGTCAAGCATATTAACTGAGAGTATGGGTTTGAGTGCAAGCAGTTCTAGATTTGACTTCTAGCTTCACCACTAAGTAGCCTTGAAACCTTGAGCAAATTTCCTTCAACTCTAAGCTTCTGTTTTCTTACTTGTAAAATAGTGAGAATAATACCTCTTATACTAAGGGGGCAGTTGTGAGGATTTAGTGAGGAAATGTATTTAAAGTGCTTGGGAGAGTTTTCAGTATTCAGTTATCATCATCATGTTGGAAGGACTGATGCTGAAGCTGAAACTCCAATACTTTGGCCATCTGATGCGAAGAACTGACTCATTGGATAAGACCCTGATGCTGGGAAAGATTGAAGGGGGAGGAGAAGGGGACGACAGAGGATGAGATGGTTGGGTGGCATCACCGACTCAATGGACGTGAGTTTGAGTAAACTCCGGGAGTTGGTGTGAACAGGGAGGCCTGGCATGCTGCAGTCCATGGGGGCGCAAAGAGTCGGCCACAACTGAGCGACTGAACTAAACTGATCATCATCTTCTTTAATATTATTATTCATTGGTTCCCTAATATCCAAAAATATATTCTGAAGACAGGCCTGAAACAGTAAGCCTGATAACATGCATACTTGGCATGCTGCTATTGCTAAGTCGCTTCAGTCGTGTCCGACTCTAGGCAACCCCAGAGATGGCAGCCCACCAGGCTCCCCCATCCCTGGGATTCTCCAGGCAAGAATACTGGAGTAGGTTGCCATTTCCTTCTCCAATGCATGAAAGTGAAAAGTGAAAGTGAAGTCGCTCAGTCGTGTCTGACTCTTAGCGACCCCATGGACTGCAGCCTACCATGCTCCTCTGTCCATGGGATTTTCCAGGCAAGAGTACTGGAGTAGGGTGCCATCGCCTTCTCCAATACTTGGCAAAGACATATATAAAGAATTCTCATATAAGCAATTTGATCAAATGATGGTGAAATGGGCTTGGATTGTCATGAAATTCCTCCACTGAGGAGAGACCAGGTGCAGGCTGGAGGGAGATTGTAGAGATGCTCCCCATGGGCCCTTCCCACCAGCTAGGACCCTGTCCTGCCCCAAAGCCCACCACGCTAAGCCCAGAGGCAGAGTATGTTCGACTGCCTTGATTCTCTCCCTGAATCCCTGGGATTCTTGCTTCTTGTCTTCCCACCTCCTTTCTGCCAAATTCCGTGATTCTGGTTTCCTGTCAGGCTTCTCCACATTTGAAACATGTGGTTGAAATACCGAGTCCTCTTCCAGGTAGAATTAATATGCCTGATTCTTCCTCTTTATCAGCAAGAAGATAGAAACGATGGCCTCTGGAGAGGAAAGGGCTCTTTAATAGCTGCCCAATCTCCCTTCTTGGTTTCTGAGCCCAGACTTTGTTTCCTCCCATTAAGAGATTTGTTTGCTTACCTGATATTCTGCAGATTAAATTACCAGGCATCCACTGTGATGGTGCTTGACAAACCTGCTTTTCCGAAGGCTGGCTACCCACACCCTTTCATGCCTGCTAACACCTTCACAGTAAACAGAAGGTGTCCTATCCACGGAGGTCAGGAATTATGAGCACGTGTGTTATATAGAGATCAGTGAGGTACTGGTTAGCATCAGGTGTGATAAGGCATCAAGTGTGATAAGTGTTGCTTCCAGTTGAGTTCTTAGGATCTGAGGGTCTCTTCTCCAAATAAGCCAGATTGGAAGCCTTCTCTTTCCTGTGCCCATTCGGGGGCTGCTGGGGAGTAAATAACACATGTGACTCAAGCTCTTGTACACATATGTTCTTTCCTATGAACATATGGGATCTTTTTATCAAAGGTGTTCTTTTTGTGGATGAGGAAACCATGAAGTATGGTGACAACTGAATTCCACCCAAGCTGAGATCAGAGCCCGGGTCTCTTGTTTCTCAGGCCACTACCCCTCTCCTTTTACAGCTCTTGTTGCTCTTCCTGATGGTGGCTGTAGTGGATTCTCCGCAGTGCTGTTTCTGATTGTCCTGGGCAGCCAGGAGTCATCTGGGGAGCCCGACCTGTCTGCTCACCCTTGTGTCCTGGCCATTGTTTGGCCTCCTACATGCTTGCCATCCTCCACAGACCTAAAGACAGCCCACAGTGGCCTGTGGTCAGGACAGGAGCTTCCTTGGCTGAAGAACTGGGCTGCCCAAGTCTGACTGGCAAAAGGCTTTATGGTACAGCGTGAGGAGTCACTGCAGGCTCTTTCAGCTTGAGTCAGGCCCAGAACCCAAGTCCCAGGAGAAAGGGTGACTCTGAGCCAGATCAGAAGCCAAGCAGGCCTTAGGGCCTCGAGCCTACCTGCCATTACACCCCCTGTCCCCCCACTACCCCCAGCAGCCAGAGTCCTGATAGGCCAGTCTGAGGAGTGACCTGATATCTTGGACCCATGGTTGTATAGGTTGAGTCAAGGGGTGACTATCAGCATTGGGTCCCAGGAAACACTGACACTGGGGCTCAATGTGTATTCCAAGTTGGTTACCAAAGTTGGAGGCCTGGGGGCAATGCTGGGAATCAAAGCACAAAGGGCCATCAGAAAACTAGATAAGAGCTCCTGAAGAAGGTTTGTGTGAGCAGGACTGCCCTTTCTAGGCCAAGACAACCCAGCTGGTCCTTCCTTTTCCATACAGTTCTTGGGGGGTGGGGAGGGGGGATTCTTATTCTCCCCATTGTAAAGACCAGAAAACTGAGACTTGGAGTTGCAGAAGTCTCAAAGCTAGTAAGTGAAGACTAGAACCCGGGTCTTCTGACTCCAAAGCTCCTGCTCTATGCAGGTCACCTTGTTGAGAAGCCTGTCTGCCATCACCAGAGAATTCTGACTGCCATGTGTGGGGTGGTATTCATAATCACACAGTCAAACATGTAGTCCTGGACGTGTGTCCCTGGTCACCCAGTCCAACTCAAAATACACTGATTTCCTTTGTCACAGTGGCACCAAACCAGCTGTCTCATGCCTGGAGAAGGTGCACTCACGGGGACTTCAGTGCGGACAGAAAAGAAGGGTGGGCACAGGCCACCTGCTGTCTGCACTCAGCCCCCGGTCCTCTCCCCACCCTCACTTCAATCAGAGCTGCTCCCTTTCCACAGGTTAGAACCCCCTGCTTGAAAAAGGCTGCAACAACTTCGGTTCTGCTAGATGGTCCAGCATCTTGTTTAACATCTTGCGTGAGAGGAAACTCACAAACGGGGTGGCCTTCAGGGTCCTCCGCTGCTGTTGCTAAGTCACTTCAGTCGTGTCTGACTCTGTGCAACCCCATGGACTGCAGCCTACCAGTCTCCTCCGTCCATGGGATTTTCCAGGCAAGAGTACTGGAGTGGGGTGCCATTGCTCTAGGGCTGAACAAATGAAGATGCCTGGGAGGTGCCCGTGACATTTGTCTTTTGGATTGAAGAGTCTGTTCCACTAACAGAACTGTGATGTTCCGTGGAATTCTGATCAGGGTTGTACGGCAGTCCGGATGGGAGGGGAGTTTGGGGGAGAATGGATACATGTATTTGTACGGCTGAGTCCCTTTGCTGCCCACCTGAAACTATCACAGCATTGTTAGTTGGCTATACCCCAACACAAAATAAAAAGCTTTAAAAAAAAAAAAAAAGAAGTGTGATGCTCTGAAGGGAGCACAACCACAGGAGTAAACAGCTGCCTTAGAATTCCCTCACATTCATTCATTCATTCATTCAATTCATTTCAATACTTGAAAATATTGAAGTCAGAACCATCATACGTCTGATCCAGCAATCTGGCTTTTGCAGAGGCCTCTATTTGAGAGACAAACAGGACAATCTGTTCAATGTCACCCTCAAAGGATCAGAGAATGGCACCCTCAACTCCCAGCTAGTGATCTGTCAGGCATGAACTTAGCTAAACTTTTTAATAGAGATGCTATTCGTGTTTTTGGTTGTCATCACCACTTGACAGAACAAGTTCAGTAAGTCACTCCCACTTCCTTTCTCTGTCCTGTATTTACATCTCGCACTTTCTGGGGTCACCTAGATGTTGCAAGCTGGGGGACAAGCTCAACCTGATGTGCCTGAAGCACCAGTTGAACAAATAATTCTTGAACTGACGGTCCCTGACCTGTGATGTCACTCCAGATGCACACTGGTTCAGGTTTTCAGTCCCTTAAAGCCCTTCCTCTCACCATTGTTCTGAAATCTCTGGCATGCAAGTAGTTTTTCCTATTCCTTAGATAGCCAAGCAGCTGGAGTAGGGGGTCTTGGCTGTGCCCCCTCTGTTACTTGGGTTCCTTCACATAGTCTCTCCTTTATCATTCTAGTTAACTCTATACCCATTTAAAGAAATGCAAACAATCTGTTATCTTTCCATATTCTGAGGCTAAAAAAAAAATCTCATTTTGACCAGAGTTACATAGGTTGTTGACAATTCCAGGACCTCGATAGGACCTTCTCTATAGTGCCCTCCACTATAGAGGTGCCTCAGTTTTGGATAAAGGAGCCCAGAAAACTAAGTATAACTCTTGAACCCCCAAAAGAGTTTTGCAGTTTATAACCATTGCAACCCAAATTTCTCCATGTAGATAAATCAGCCTGGGGTTAAAATGTGGGGTTAAGATTATGATCTCACAGACTGTAACAAATGATATTTCTCTATGCTGACCTCATCAGCTGGTACAGAGCCGTGGTAACCATGAAGATGAACTGCTTAGACCTCTCTCCATGGAAGGATGATTGTCTGAAGACTCCAACGTTGTCCCTGTGTGTCTACCGTCATGCATGTATCCTGGCTGTGTTTCCCATGGGTACTCCCAGCCAGTGAATGGACATGGCAGGGTTCTTAGCAGGGCATGACATGGGACTCCCCAACCAGCAGATGTTGGCCCCAGGACTCCCCATCAGCCTGGCTGAAGCCACCTGAGACCTGGCCTGAGGTCTGAGACTTTCTTTACTTCACAGGGGTCAGACATGCCCATGTGAAGGCTTTTACCTTCATTGGAGGGCATTGCCCTCAATCAATCCCTTGCAGGTTTAACTTTGACAGGATGTCTGCTTCTTGAAGGAACTCCCCAGGTGGCGCTAGTGGTAAAGAACCTACCTGCTGATGCAGGAGATGTAAGAGATGTGGGTTTAATCCCTGGGTCAGGAAGATTCCCCTGGAGGAGGGCATGGCAACCCACTCTAGTATTCTTGCCTGGAGAATCCCCTGGAACGAGAAGCTAGGCAGGCTATGGTCCATAGAAACTCAAAGAGTCCAGAAACACAACTGAAGCGACTTAGCACGCACACACTGCTTCTTGAATACCTGATCTAACACAGGAACCCACTCTCAGATGTTTCCAGGAGGTATCTCACAGGTAGGGTTACATACAGCACCACCGTGAGAGCCTTGTGGAGCTAAAGGAACAAATACTGGAGTATAAGAATAATTGAAAAGGAAAGCCTCTAGTTATGTGCTAATATTCGGTTGGCCAAAAAGTCCATTCCACTTTTCCACAAGATGGCTCTAGTAGCACTTAGCTGTCTTTAACTTCAAAACAATTTTTTTAGATTGTACTCTGACTGCAGTCATATCAGCATGCACTTTTAAAAACTTATCAAAACTGGTGAATTTTTGTGTAATTTTTATTTTAATAGTAAAGGTGGAAGTAAAAAAAGCAACATTTTCAGCATATGATGCCTTGTTATTTCAAGAAAGGTAGAAAAGCAACCAAAGTGCAAAGAAAGATTTGTGAAGTGAATATAGAAGGTGCTGTGACTGATCAAATGTGTAAAAAGTGGTTTGCAAAGTTTCACCCTGGAGATTTATCACTGGATAATGCTACATGGTTGGGTAGACCTGTTGAAATTTATAGAGTTCAAACTGAAACATTAGCTGAGAACAATCAACATTATGCCACATGGGAGAGAGCCAATACACTCAAAATATCTAAATCAAGTGTTGAAAGTCATCTGCACCAGCTTGGTTATATTCATCACTTTGATGTTTGAGTTCCTTAAAAGTTAAGCAAAAAAATCTTCTTGACTATATTTCTGAAGGTGCTTCTCTACTTAGACATAATGAAAACATTCCATTTTAAAAACAAATTGTGATGGGCGATGAAAAGTGAGTACTGTATGATAATGTGGAATGGAAGAGATCGTGGGCAAGAGAAATGAACCACCTCCAACTGCACCAAAGGCCTGTCTCCATCCAAATAAGGTGATGTTGAGTGTCCGGTGGGATTAGAAGGGAGTCCTCTATTATGAGTTCCTTCTGGAAAACCAAACAATTCCAACAAAAATTGCTCCTAATTAGACCAACTGAAAGCAGGATTTGACAAAAAGTGTCAGGGATTAGTCAACAGAAAACACATAATATTCCATCAAGATAATGCAAGACTGTGTATTTCTTTGATGACCAGGCAAAAACTGTTACAGCTTGGCTGGGAAGTTCTGATTCATCCACTGTATTCACCAGACATTGCACCTTCCATTTATTTTAATCTTTATGAAATTCTCTTAATGGAAAAAAAAAATCAGTTTCCTGGAAGACTGTAAAAGGCACTTGGAAAAGTTCTTTGCTCAAAAAGATAAAAAGTTTGGGAAAAGTGGAACTATGAAGTTGCCTGAAAAATGGCAGAAGGTAGTGGAACAAAGGAAATGGCAAACCACTCCGGTATTATTGCCTGGGAAATCCCATGGACAGAGGAGCCTCATGGGCTGCAGTCCATGCGGTCGTAAAGAGCTGGGCATTACTGAGCAACTAATTCAACTCAGTGGAGCAAAACAGTGAATACACTATTCA
The DNA here is from genome assembly GCF_014754425.2 of Oryx dammah. NCBI lineage: Eukaryota > Metazoa > Chordata > Mammalia > Artiodactyla > Bovidae > Oryx > Oryx dammah. The sequence goes on from NW_024070203.1 coordinate 74,702,806, forward strand.
ATAAAGTTCTTGATGAAAAAGAAAAATGTGTCTTTAAATGGAAGGAACTTTTTGGCTAACCCAATACATTAGTTTCAGATCCTGAAAGGCTGAACTTGCACAGTAAGTGTGGAGATGGATGAGTTTTCACACAGAGCACAGCTTCCAATCATCTCCAACCTTAAAACCAGATTAGGTTATCCTTGATTGGTAAAACTTTAAACTCCCTCTGAGAAACAAATATAAATTCTCTCTGAGAAAAGATGGCATCCTACAGTTCTTAAATCATTCTATCATCATGCATGACACAGCTTCCAATCATCTCCGACCCTAAAACCAGATTAGGTTATCCTTGATTGGTACAACTTTAAATTCCCTCTGAGAAACAAATATAAATTCTCTCTGAGAAAAGATGGCATCCTTATAGCCCTTAAATTATTCTATCATCGTGCATATACAATGTCTGAAACTTAACAAAAAATGACCAAGCACCCAATGAGACCAGATTATATTACTAAAATCCATGAGACACATGAGACGATAGAAACAGAATCAGAGGAGATACAGAATATGAAGTTATTGCAGATTTTAAGATAAGTGTGTTGACTGTATTCAAAGAGATCAGACATATGACTCAGAACTTTGTAGATCACTAGAAGCAGGATGGCGTCCATAACATGCGCACTGGGAAAGAGGTAGACCGGGTCACCTGCCTTTGTAGATTCTTCCCTGATAGCCCAGGTAATCAGGACACTCCTTTCTCCCTCTGGCTCATATATGGGAATGTTTTTTGTTTGCTTTGTTGTACTGTATTGTATTGTTAGTCGCTCAGTCGTGTCCGACTCTTTGTGATCCCAAGGACTGTAGCCACCAGGCTCCCCTGTCCATGGGATTCTCCAGGCAAGAATACTGGAGGGGGTTGCCATGCCCTTCTCCAGGGGATCTTCCCTATCTAGGGATCAAACCCATGTCTCCCAAATTGCAGGCTGATTCTTTACTGTCTGAGCTACAGGGAAGTGCTCCCCTTAATCCACTTCCTATTTTTGGTTGTTGTTTAGTCGTTAAGTCATGTCTGACTCTTTCGCGACCACATGGACTGTGTAGCTAGCCAGACTCCTCTGTCCAGGAGATTTCCCAGGCAAGAATATTGGAGCAGACTGCCACTTCCTTCTCAGCCCTTCAGGATCTGAAACTAATGTATTGGGTTGCCCAAAAAGTTCCTTCCATTTTAAAGTAAAAATAAAAGACATATTTTTCATTTTCACCAAGAACTTTCAATTTCACCCAGGGATTGAATCTGCATCCCCTGCATTGGCAGGCAGATTCTTTACCACAAACCCAACAGGGAAGCCCTCATATCTTTCAGTTCAGTTCAGTCGCTCAGTCATGTCCGACTCTTTGTGACCCCATGAACTGCAGCACGCCAGGCCTCCTTGTCTATCACCAACTCCCAGAGTCCACCCAAACCCATGTCCATTGAGTCGGTGATGCCATCCAACCATCTCATCCTCTGTCATTCCCTTCTCCTCCTGCCCTCAATCTTTCCCAGCATCAGGGTCTTTTCAAATGAGTCAGCTCTTCCCATCAGGTGGCCAAAGTATTGGAGTTTCAGCTTCAACATCAGTCCTTCCAATGAACACCCAGGGCTGATCTGCTTTAGGATGGACTGGTTGGATCTCCTTGCAGTCCAAGCGACTCTCAAGAGTCTTCTCCAACACCACAGTTCAAAAGCACCAATTCTTCGGCACTCAGGTTTCTTTATCGTCCAACTCTCACATCCATACATGACCACAGGAAAAACAATAGCCTTGACTAGACGGACCTTTGTTGGCAAAGTAACGTCTCTGCTTTTTAATATGCTGTCTAGGTTGGTCATAACTTTCCTTCCAAGGAGTAAGCATCCTTTAATTTCAATGGCTGCAATCACAATCTGCAGTGATTTTGGAGCCCAGAAAAATAAATTCAGCCACTGTTTCCCCATCTATTTGCCATGAAGTGATGGGACCAGATGCCATGATCTTCGTTTTCTGAATGTTGAGCTTTAAGCCAACTTTTTCACTCTCCACTTTCACTTTCATCAAGAGGCTCTTTAGTTCTTCACTTTCTGCCATAAGGGTGGTATCATCTGCATATCTGAGGTTATTGATATTTCTCCCAGCAATCTTGATTCCAGCTTATGCTTCCACCAGGCCAGCGTTTCTCATGATATACTCTGCATATAAGTTAAATAAACAGGGTGACAATATACAGCATTGACATACTCCTTTTCCTATTTGGAACCAGTCTGTTGTTCCATGTCCAGTTCTAACTGTTGCTTCCTGACCTGCATACAAGTTTCTCAAGAGGCAGGTCAGGTGGTCTGCTAGTCTCATCTCTTTCAGAATTGTCCACAGTTTATTGTGATCCACACAGTCAAAGGCTTTGACATAGTCAATAAAACAGAAATATCTTTAGTCTCCTCCAATTTTCTTTTGGATACAGTTTGGTGGGAGTTTTATCAGTTGTCCCCTCCCACCCAGGGGAACAGCATATGAGCCAGATTGAACCAAGTAGACCCTTACTCTCCCAGTGGAAACTGACTCTTGAACTGAATGGCAAAGATCACGAATGGTTGCTTTGTCCAGCGGCTCCTGCCTCACGACTGCTCCTTCCCGCTCTCTCCCTAATCCCTCACTCTCAGAACTGATGGTGCTCCCTGGACCCCTGGCCTCCATGTGGGCTTCCCACTCTCTTCCCATAGTCCCTTCATTTCTTTGTTTTTTGCTTAATTGTGCCGGTGTCAGTTTCTGTTGCTTGCAAACAAAGAAACCTGATGTGTCCCTTCTTTCGTTTTGATTAAAACAGTTTAAGCGTGTTTACTGAGCATCTACTATGTGTCAGGCACCCCCACTAGATATAGGGGATTACATAGTGAAAAAAAAAAAAAGACTATCTGCCTTTATGAGGCTTTCAGTAAAATAGAAAAGGAAATATTGAATAAATAGTTCCCCAACAGGCCATAGAGTGAGTTGGCCACAGGTCAAGTTCAGAATAGTGTGACAAAGGTCAAGTTCAGGATATTAAGCCAATGCATCTCCAGGATCCTCATTTAGGTTGGGCCCAAGGAGACGGCACAAAGGATGACACATGTATCAGAGACATTGAGTGAAGAACATTCCAGGCCAAAGGGACAGCCCCTGTAAAGGAAGACCTGAGGCAGGAAGCAGAGTTGCCTGTCTTGACATGACCTTGGCCTTTGTTCAACTGTCTGGTGGGACTTGACCAGGTTTATTCCACACTCTTTCTGCTCTGCTACAACCTGGGGCGAAGGTCCTGGCTGCAGGAACTCAGCTCTTTCTCCATGAGCTCTGATCCCTTTATTCTAAGGCTCAAGCCAGTAAATCAAGTCGGTCACCTCCAGTGAACATTAGCAATGAGCGGTGTGGTGAACACTGGAATGCCCCCAGCCTGGCCCTTGCTTCATGACTGCAGAACTCACCATTTCCCCCTCTCCTCACCCTGATATGAATGCTACAGTTAGACAACCTTTAGTTATCAGTCTTACTTCAAAAGCAAGCAGTTCTGGAATGCCATCTTAACTTAAGTTTCTGTTGAAACTGCAATGTCATTCAACTTCTTCCTCTGCCCAATCCTGCTTCCTTCCCTCCTCTTCTACAGGCTCTGGTCCCAAGAGTGTTCCTGTACACTAAGTGGCATCTCAGGGTCTGCCTCCTAGGGACCCACCTTGCAAGAGCTGGAAGGAACCAGAGTCAAGGATGAGAAGACTGTGTCTGAGCCTGTTCCATCCTGGTTGTGTTATCTTGGACCAGCCTCAGTACGTACAGCTGGGGTTAGTAGTAGGCACCAGGCCTATCATGCAGAAGGAAGGTATGCATTTCAGTGTTTGTTGATTCAGACAATAGATGGAACTTTCTAGGTATATGTTTCTAAAACCCATATTATTGTTAATTATTATTGTTTACAGTTGGAGAGGAAAAAAACACATAAGTCTAGTGAAAAAGTGAAAGATGAACTTAGACGTAGAATCTAAAAAATATTACAAATTAATCTACACACCAGGGTTCCCTAGTGACTCAGATGGTAAAGAATCTGCCTGCAATGCAAGAGACCCGGGTTCAGTCCCTGGGTTGGGAAGATCCCCTGGATGAGGAAATGGCAACCCAGTCCAGAATTCTTGCCTGGAGAATTCCATGGACAGAGGAGCATGGCAGGCTACAGTCCACGGGATCGCAAAGAGTCAGACACACCTAACACTTTCATTTTCACTTTAATCTACACACAAAAGAGAAACAGACTCACAGACATAGAAAATTCAGACACACAGATTCAGACACTGTCTGAATCAATAAACACTTAAATGCGTACCTTCCTCCTGTGTGATAGGCATGGTGCCTAGTACCAACCCCAGTTGTATGTACTGAGGCTGGTCCCACGGTTACCAAAGGAGAAAGACAGGTAGGTGGGAGGGTTAAATTAGGAGTATGAGATTAACAAATACAAAGCACTATACATAAAATAGGTAAGCAACAAGGATACACTATATTGCAGAAGGAGCTATATTCAGTATCTTATATTAACCTATAATGGAAGGTAATCTGAAAAAATATATGTATATATTGCTGAATTACTTTTCTGTGCACCTGAAACTAATACAATATTATAAATCAAGTATTTGTTATTGTCATTGTTCAGTTGCTAAGTCACACCCTCGTGACTGTGACACCAGGGACTGCAGCACGCCAGGCCTCCCTGTCCCTCACCTTCTCCCATAGTTTTGTGCAAGTTCATGTCCATTGAATCAGTGATGCCATCCAACCATCTCATCCTCTGCTGCCCACTTCTCCTTTTGCCTTCAACCTTTCCCAGCATCAAGTCTTTTCCAGTGAGTCGGCTCTTTGTATCAGGTGGCCAAAGTATTGGTGCTTCAGCTTCAGCTTCAGCATCAGTCCTTCCAACAAATATTCAGGATTGATTTCCTTTAGGATTGACTCGCTCGATCTCCCTGCAGTCCAAGGGACTCTCAAAAGAGTCTTCTCCAGCACCACAATTTGAAAGCATTGGTTCTTTGACCTTCAGCTTTCTTAATGGTCCAACTTTCACATTTGTACATGTCTACCAGAAAGACCATAACTTTGACGATATAGACTATTTCAATTTTTTTTTAAGTGAAAGAGAGTACTAAATTATAAGTTGGAGATCCTGAAGCAGGGAGAGAGGGGAAGAGGAAGCCACAGTTGTCCAGAGGAGACATAATGAAGACAAGAAGGAGACTGAGCATTCAGAAAAATGAGAACTGGCACAGAACCAAAGGGTGAACACGTGCACAAGATGTGCACTGCTTCAGAAATGACGAGCAGATTAAATGATGATGTAAAGCATCAGATTCCAGAGCAACGCTCACATCCACTCTTCCAGAAATGATCCACAGGTCATCAGCAGTCTACTCAGAAATCAGGGAGCATGGGCAGGAATGTATCTGCCTCCTTTGTCACTGTGGACCCTGGGCTTAAGAAGCTTTTGGTACTCACTGGGCATCTGACACTCATTTATTACTGGTTTTTTTAAAGTGAATTAAAAAATAATTTATTTTTATTTATTCTTAATTTTTATTTTTGGCTGCGCTGGGTCTTCATTGCTGCACGTGAGCTTCTCAGGGGGGTGACTTTTGTTGCAGCACAAGCTCTAGGGGGCATGGGCATGAGTAGTTGAGGCTCCTGGGCTCTAGGGCAAGCATGCTCAGTAGTTGTGGTGAACAGGCTTAGTTGCCCCTTGGCATGTGGGATCTTCCTGGACCAGGGATTGAATTGGTCCCCTGCATTTCAAGGCAGACTCCCAACCACTGGATCATCAGGGAAGCCCTATTATTGTTGAATAAGTCTTATGCTATGTGCTGTGCTCAGTTGCTTCAGTCGTGTCTGATTCTTTGCAACCCTATGGACTGTAGCCCACCAGGCTCTTCTGTCTGTGGGATCTTCCAGGCAAGAATGCTGGAGTGGGTTGCCATGCCCTCCTCCAGGGACTCTTCCAGACCCAGGGATCGAACTCACATCTCCTGCTCTCCTGCACTGCAGGTGGATTCTTTACCCACTGAACCACCTGGGAAGCCCATTGAATAAGTCTTAGGTGTTTGAAAATAAAGTCAGTAATTTATTGTCACTAAGTACATCATGAGAAATGCTGGGCTGGAAGAAGCACAAGCTGGAATCAAGATTGCCGGGAGAAATATCAATAACTTCAGATATGCAGATGACAGCACCCTTATGGCAGAAAGTGAAGAGGAGCAAAAAAGCCTCTTGATGAAAGTGAAAGAGGAGAGTGAAAAAGTTGGCTTAAAGCTCAACATTCAGAAAACGAAGATCATGGCATCTTGTCCCATCACTTCATGGCAAATAGATGGGGAAACAGTGGCTGAATTTATTTTTCTGGGCTCCAAAATCACTGCAGATGGTGACTGCAGCCATGAAGTTAAAAGACACTTACTCCTTGGAAGGAAAGTTATGACCAACCTAGATAGCATATTCAAAAGCAGAGACATTACTTTGCCAACAAAGGTCCGTCTAGTCAAGGCTATGGTTTTTCCTGTGGTCATGTATGGATGTGAAAGTTGGACTGTGATGAAAGCTGAGAGCCGAAGAATTGATACTTTTGAACTGTGGCATTGGAGAAGACTCTTGAGAGTCCCTTGGACTGCAAGGAGATCCAACCAGTCCATTCTAAAGGAAATCAGTCCTGGGTGTTCATTGGAAGGACTGATGCTAAAGCTGAAACTCCAGTACTTTGGCCACCTCATGCGAAGAGTTGACTCACTGGAAAAGACTCTGATACTGGGAGGGATTGGGGGCAGGAGGAGAAGGGGACAACAGAGGATGAGATGGATGGATGGCATCACTGACTTGATGGACATGAGTTTGAGTGAACTCTGGGAGTTGGTGATGGACAGGGAGGCCTGGCGTGCTGCTATTCATGGGGTTGCTAAGAGTTGCACATGACTGAGCGACTGAACTGAACTGAACTGAATGAAATAGTGTGTTAAAGAAATCCATCTGCCACCAACCTCGGCCACACACATGTGAATACATATACCCTACCTACCCTATTCTATCTAACCCAGTTGCTGAAAATAAACAAAGCTGTTTCCTGGTATATCAAGAGCTGTTTTCCCTATGCACCAACCCAGGAAAGGAATCCCCTGGGTCCCTCCCTACACTTATTTAAGGCCTCTGTACCTCTTTTGATGATTCTTTAAAGACTATATAAATGAACCACTAGTTAGACAGCTTACTCCTCAGTTTAGTCAGGAAAAGGTAAACACATGTGATAGAATGTAGACGAGAGATCTGAAGACACATTTTGAAGAGGGTGCTAACAAATATTGGAGGCCGTGGGGCTTGTTTCAAAACAAACCAGTCCCCCTTTGAAGTGAGAATACATCAGAGAAGTTCTTGCCTTTAAGGATTTGGACCTTCTGTCTGAGTGGAGACTCTGAACCCACATCCCAGTTGGATCTCCTCTCCCCACCTCTGTCGTTTGACTGTGACATTCAGTGCATCATCGCACAGTGATTGCTCCAATCTCTCCACTGGAATGTGAACTTTTTGAGGGTAAAGACTTTTCTTTCTATCTCTGATTTCCTAGTATACTGCAGATTACCTGTAGCACGGGAGACATTAAAAGCGTAAAGGACGGGACTTCCCTGGGGGACCAGTAGCTAAAACTCTGCACTTCCAGTGCTGGGGACCCAGATTCCATCCTTGGTCAGGGAAGTAGATCTCATCAGCTACAAGGAAGATTGAAGATTCCATGTATGGCAACTAAGACCCAGCACAGCCAAATAAGTAAATAAATAAGTAAACAAACAATTTTTTAAAGCACAATGAAGGAAAGAATAGGAAAGGGAGGAGGGAAGTGGTCCAAAAAGACTCCTGAACCTCATTCAGAATTGTTGAAACACTTAACTCCTGTTGACCTGCAGGTAGCTTCTTGTCTCCTGGAGTCTGGGGCATAATGAGAAATATAATTGGAAATACGATTGGAAGCAGGAAGCTCAGGTTTGCCAACTAACTCCCATTTAATTGGGGTTTATTATTTCTACCTTAAAGAAATCTTGAGTAAGTGAAATGATAAATGTGGTACCATTCAACAAACAAGTACCACATAATCGTTACTTTAGGTATTATCACCGGGGAATTAGCCATGTTCATCAGAACACTCTTATCTGTTTCATTTGGCAAAACATTGCACTTTGAGAGAATATTTTGGAGTAGGGGGAAAAGCCTGATCTTTTACTCATTTTTCCTTCTTATTTTCAGGATTTTGCTATTGTATTTGCATTTGTATGGCTGTCATTTTTTAAATTGATCTAGGGACAACGGTGATTCCAGAGACCAACCAGTGATCTCCAGTTGAATCAGAATCACTTAAGAACTTTAAAATATACAGAATTCCAAGTCCCAACACTGAACAAATCAATCCAATTATTCTAGAGTGGGGATATGTGCATGCCTGCTAAGTCACCTCAGCCACGTCTGACTCTTTGTGACACTATGGACTGTAGCCTGCCAGGTTCCTCTGTTCATGGGATTCTCCAGGAATGAATACTGAGTGGGTTGCCATGCCTTCCTCCAGGGGATCTTCCTGACCCACGGATCGAACCCATGTCTCTTATATCTCCTGCACTGGCAGATGGGTTCTTTACCACTAGCACTACCTGGGAAGCCCAGAGTGGGGGTGGGAATTCTGTATTTTGAAAAGCTGCCCAGGTGAATCTGAGGAGCAGCCAAGCTGGGATATCTGGACAGGCTTCTTTTTTTCCATTATAAAACGGTCAAAAGACCTTCAAGGTCAGGCCTGAGAGCTTATGAATATCCCCCTTTTTGCTGGATGACTGCCTGGAAAATTCTATGAAGGTTCATGGCATTAGGCTTTGTTATTTGAAACTAATAATGCAAAAACACTAGCATGAGCGTGACATTTCCATAACAAATTCACGAATAGGCATTTGAACCTAAAATCTAAGCTCTAAGGCTAGAGTAGATGATATGGAGCTTAGCAGGGTTTAGAAAAAGCATTTCAGTTGTTTCTGTATATTTCCTTAGCTTCAGGAGGAAATGGCATAACACATATCTATTTCCCAGGGATGATTTGCTCTGAAAACTAATGTGAAAAATGAATGGTGCCTTGGACTTCTTGGAAAGACTCATGTGCATTAGCACCTGTTTGTTCAAGCAAATATTTATCTCCAGGGTTATCATCCATCACAAAGCTTGCAAAAAAAAAAAAAAAACAACTTTAAATTTTCATACTTCTTGTTGGGAATACAAACTGGTATAACCATTTTGGAAAACTACTTAGTAGTACCTAGTAAAGCTGAATATTTCCACATCCTATTTCCTATACACAAACCAAACTGAAAAGCAAACATATGTTTATCAAAAGACATGTACTAGAATCGTGAAAGTCTCATGGATCATAACAGCTCAACACAGGCAACTACCCAAATGACCATCCACAATAGAACAGATAAGTGAATCATCATATGGTCACACTAAAGAATCCTAGTAGCACAGAAAGTGAGTGATCTACAAGTACACACAAAAATCAATGGATTTCAGATTCATGAGTTTAAATGAAAGAAACTAGATTTCAATGAAAAGTTAAAATCAACTCCAAGGATGTATATATAAAATATATATGATACTGTTCACTAAGGGAGACAGACATTTCCCAAAGGACTCCCTTTCTTATCGGACATCCCTTGTGGCTTAGCTGGTAAAGAATCTGCCTGCAATGCGGGAGACCTGGCTTCGATCCCTGGGTTGGGAAGATCCCCTGGAGAAGGGAAAGGCTACCCACTCCAGGTTTCTGGCCTGAAGAATTCCATGGATTATTTAGTCCATGGGATCGCAAAGAGTTGGACTGACTGAGCAAGTTTCACTTCACTTCACTTCCCTTTCTTATCAGAGATGCCCACACACTGGAAAGAGCCCATACACTGCAACCTCTGAACACTCTTTTCCCAACTGACCATTTTGGTTGTCTTTAAACACATATGATCAATAAAATGTGATCAATAAAAAAGATGAGCCCATAAGACACATTTTGCAAAAGATTTATGAGTTGATAATTCAACAATGCCGTCCAAAATGAAGGAAAGTGTTGGCTCCATGTTCAGAGTAACTTTTTTTGCAACTCAAAACTCCCCTTCCACAGAGCTCAGAAAGGTGCTGTTTAACTGGGCAGCTGAGCAGCATGTTCAGAAACTACCATGGGAAAAAAACCCACCACATTTCAAAGCATTTGAAAAATAGCATTGTCATAATTGTTCTGTATGTTTATAAAACCTCTCAAAATGCCTTTTCTTTTCACAAAAATGATGTGGTTCAATTTTAAGTCAATTGATACAGATTAGGACAGAGTAAAAATCAATATATTATATAAAAATCACCCCCATCTCACTTCCCCCAAGTAACTGTTATGAGCATATGTGCATGCTAAATCGCTCCAGTCGTATCCAACTCTTTTTCAACCCCATGGACTGTAGCCCACCAGGCTCCTCTGTCCATAGGATTCTCCAGACAAGAATACCGGAGTGGGTTGCCATGCCTTCCTCCAGGGGATCTTCCCTACCCAGGGATCCAACTCAAGTTTCCAGGAGCTCCTGCATTGGCAGGCAGATTCTTTTCAGCTGAGCCACCTGGGAAGCCCGTTATGAGCATTAAGTAACTTTCATCCCAACACATCTCTAGGCAGGGGTAGGAATTATTTTGTAAACACGAGTGCAAACTTGAAAAACAAATGACAAAGGAACATGCTCGGGAGATCTCTGCTCATCTCTGTGGTACAGGAGAGAGAGGAACTTGTGCTCAGAGATTGTAAAAGAGCCTCTTTCTGGTCCTTCCCCTGATGAGATGAGTGCTCTGATAACAAAATAGTTGGAATTCTAAGGCAAATACTGCCTTTTGGATAAAACAGTAGGCCTAACTCAGAGGTGGGAGGTGGGAGGTGGGATGGGAAGGAGGGGAACAGCTTCTAGTTCCCCTTGGGGATTTTCTCAAGGAAAGAAAGAGCCAAGATGTAGAGCATCACAGAGCAGAGAAGGGAAGAGGAATTATGCCTCTGTATTACTGCCAAAGCAATAAACTGCTAGGGGGCCTGAGGGAAAAGTAAGATGACTGGGAGAATGAATTCTTGAACGTTTTGAAAAATGATCCTGGATGTGACCAAAGAAAAGAAATAGAATAAAATAGTGTGTCGTTGGTCTAACTGCTTTTACTTAACACGATTTCAACTTCTTCTATCATGTTAAAGAAATGTCTTGGAACCACAGATTAAAAGTGCTAATTCTTAGACTCTACTTGTTTACAAGGAAACTGAGCATAAAAATAAAATTCTGATTTGTTGCATGGCTTCTTCTCCAGCTGGGTTGAGCAAAATTTTCACAAGATGAGGATCAGTTTAACTGAGGGGACCGGGGACAGTAAGGTGCAGACCTGGCCTTTGTAGAAACCTGAGATGCTGCCCATCTAACCCAGGGGACTGAATTTATCACCTGCTAACCTAAGGAGTCAAGGATATTCTGAGCCTGGGAAGGAAAAAGGATAGCTGTCCCCTGCCTGGAAGGGTTTTCAAGTGTAAAGGCTTATAAATTGCAGCCATTTTGGCAAAAAAAAAAAAAAAAAACAGAACTTAAAACTTAGTAAATCTCTTCTTGGATCCCATTTTGATGTCAAAATCCCAAACTGATGTCCACCTTTGGTCACCTTCTCACTTGTTAATGATGAGCCAACCCAAGCCACTAAGGACCCGCTGTCCCTGAACACATACGTGCCCTGACTGCTTTATGAGCTTCATGTGTTTTAGTCCAGATAGTGCATAACTCCCTAAGACAGGCACTATTTTACAGATGAGGAAATGGAGGCAAAGAGAAGTTAAGTTGCTCACCCAAGGTCACAGAGCTGTGTGTGAGGCTCCAAAGTAGATGTTCTGAACAAAGGGCCAGATGCCAAAAATCTGACTCATGAACACTGAGGGCAATCAAAGATAGGCTAGAGCCTACAGTTCCTTAGGGCAGATCCGGTGTCCCTGCTGTAAGCCCTCCACTTATTTCAAGTGGCTTTGGAGTCATCAAATCCCACAGCATACTTCTCCCCCACCCCCGGGGTTTATTGTCTTGGGTGTTGGCCTTCTGACCTCACACCACCGTGTGTCCTCAGCTCCTCCACAGTAAGTGAGAGGAGTACATGTGTGTGAGTGTGGGAGTGTGCATTGTGTGAGTGTGCATATGAGTCATATGCACACGTGTGTGAGTGCGTGTGAGCGTGTGGTATGAATTTACGTAAGCGGAGGTGTTGTGACCCCATGAATGCATGTGTGAGCGTGTGGGTGATGGATGTGAAGGTGTGTCTATGCATGTGTGTGTGTGTAGGTGAGTGTGAATGAGTGTATGAGTGAAAGTATTGAGAGTAAACGTGTGTGGATGTGTGTCTGAACAACTGGATGTGTGTGCTCATAAATGTTGGGGGGGGGGTGGGGGGTGAGTGCACCTATGTGTGTCTTACTGAACACGTGCCCTCGAGTGAATGTCTGAGTTCGTGTGCTGCTCCCAACTTGCTTTCCTGGCAGCCAGATCAAGTGACACCTGAGCTCTGCCCTCTGATGAGAAAGCTTAAGGAAGCTGTCCAAGGACAACGCTGGCCATGGAGAGGGAGGAGGTCAGCTCTGTGCCAAGAGGACTCTGAAGGGAGGGAGCAGAGCAAACCCACTGGGGCCACCACCCACCTGGCTTCCTGGACCACTCCCATGAGTGCCGCCCCTCCCTGGGGTCGTGTGGGGTTTCCTTCTCTCCTAGTCCAAGGGAGGTGAGGAGGGAAGTGGTCAGGCAGAGAGAGGGAGCAGCCCTGGAGTCAAACAGACTGGGGCTGAAATTCCTGCTCTGCCTCCAGACACTAAGAGCTGTGGGTGAGCTCTTTAATGGATCCATCCTTGGCTTCCCCATCTGACAAAGGAATGTGCTATGGTACCTAGCACAAAAGCTTATGGGGACTATCAAAAGTATAAATGCATCTTAAAAACAAAACCTATGTATAGCACTCTGCACAAAGTGTATGCTCAACAGATGATATTATTGTTCCACTGAAAGACTAGGATCACCATTTCTTTCTTCCAGGTTGCCACTTTGGGTCAGATTCCCAGCTCTCACAGTGGAGACAAGGCACTACTAGAGGTCTGTAGAAACTCTTTGATTCCACTTGATTAGACATTAGGGCACTTGGGAAGCCGTTAGCCAGAGGCCCCAGGGTTGGGAAGAGTTAATGTACTAGAACAATGGCAAGTGTTGTCACCAGGAAATCAGCTCTTTTGCTTTCCAAGAGGAAATTAGAAAAGTCCCTCTTACCCAACAAACCCAACTCAACACTGACAATTCTGACTGCAGACAAATACGCCTCTTTTAAAATGAAACACTACACCTGCAAGCATGGACTGACTGCCTGGCGTTTCCAGGGCCAGAAAGTGAAATAAAGAAAGGAGCTCTCAATAGGGAGGCCACCTGCCTTGGAGGCGGGAGTTGAGTCAACACAGGCCCTAAGCAAACAGTCGGGCTTTAGTGTTCTAAATCAGTTTGAACAGTGGTTAAAGCCTGTGGGCCGAGGAGCCCTGAAAGCCTGCACACATCCTCTATTAAGTCCAAGCCAATCTCCCCAGGCCGACGCTGTGTTTACTCAGCGTCTTTCATTGCAAAATGGCCGCCCCTGTAGCTGGGTGGGGCGGGGGACCGAGAAAGCGGAGGAGAGGGGCGGTGCCTGCATCCGCAGGGGTGCTGGCTGCGCTGCCCGCTGAGAAAGCGTGGAGTGTAGGTCCCTCGCAGAGAGGGGTTGGGGTTCTATAACCTCAACAAAGTGGAGACCTGAGGTGAAGAGAACACAATGGAAAGACAAAAGGCATAAAACACGCCCTGTCTGCGAGAGGCCTTGTAAACAGCTTTTAAAATTCTTGTTCCAAGGTGGGGAAAGGAGCTGAGAAGAACAGAGTGATGTGCTCAGGTTCCTGGTCGCTCTGGAAAGCAGGTCTCACCCTTGGCCAGCAATGCCTCTCCGTCTGCCACTTCCGCACCACAGAGGCCTTCAGAGTTTGGGCAGATGAGAACTAAAGAACTTTGGGAATGTGTCCTAAGGTCTCACACGTGAAAAAGGACACGATGTCGTGTCCATGCGTGAACCATATTTATGGCATTCACAAGCGGTAGCTTTGTCATGGTGAAAAGCTGGAAATATTTTCTTCAGGGTGTGGGGGGGAAGGGTGGATCCCGTTATAAACCCTAGTCGCACATTTCATGTTTTGCAGCAGGAAGGAAGTGAGGAGGAGACAACAGGCCACCAGAGGAGGCAGAGAGCCCATGCAGGCGCAAGGTGCTAGTCCACGCAGACAGGCTTGGTCTTCAGTGCATACTTTTGTCTCCTGGCGACCTGACTCCCACCCAGTGAGGAGGGTTTTCTGGGGCTGAGATATAAGTGGACCATGAGAAGTAAGAGAGTATTAACACCCACCCCCAAACTTCCCCAGGCCTGGCCTCCTCTAAACCTTCCTGTGTTGCAAAATATCTTCTTCCTCCCTTCTTCTGTCAAAATCCCATTCCTTCAGTACAGTGGTTCTCAGCTAGAAGGGATTTTGCACCCATAGGACATTTGTCAGTATCTGGAGATGTTCGTAGTGATTCTAACCGGGAACTGGAGTGCTACCAGCATCCCCTGTAAGTAGAGGTCAGAGATGTTGCTAAACACCCGACAAGGCACAGGACAGCTCCCCGCATCAGAGAATTATCCAGCCCCAAATGTCACCAGGACTGAAACTGAAAACCTTGCTGGCATGTACTGACATCATAGCTGTATGATTGAAAAGCATCTATTTGAACTAATTCACAATATGGTTTGAATGGCTGATAATCTATGTATAACCTTCCAGGGTCAGTTGGTTTTTAAAAGAGGTTTTCATTTTTTGGCAAGTATTCATATGGTTTAAATACAAATGCAAAAGGAAGAGAAGACTTTTGAGAAGCTACTGGGAGCAGTTTTCTATGTACGTGTTGGGGAGGCCCTCCTGGCTATTCCTTCATTCTTACCATGAAGGCGTTTACCTACTTGTTCCAGGGGTAGAAAGACCAGTCTTGTGCACTCCTCCTGGCAAGAGCTGAAACAAGGACCACGTCACAAAAATACAAAGACAAGTGTTAACAATTCCACTCAGGTACCTAGAGTAGTCAAATTCGTACATATAGAAAGTAGAGCGGTGGTTGCCAGGGACTGAGGGGAGAGGCAGATGAGGAGTTATTGTTTAATGGGTATAGAATTTCGGTTTTGTAAGATGAAAAGAGTTCTGGAAATTGGTTGCACAACAATGTGAAAGTACTTAATCCTAATGAAGTATATAGTTAAATATCATTAAGACAGGGTATTTATGTGTATTGTCCCACAATTTTTAAAGAATATATATATATATATATAAAACTTGATGAATTTTTACAAAGTGAACACACTTGTATAACTAGTACCCGTGTGAAGAAATGAAATATTACCAGTCCCCATAAGCCCCCTTTATTCCTCCTATATACCACCTCCTGGTTCTATCCCTACCTCATGGGTAATGGTATCCTGACTTCCAAATGGTAACATAAGTATAATCCTTAATGGAGCTGCAATAGTTTGTGAATGTATCATATTTAATTTAATCAACCCTCTCCGTCCTTTAACTGAACTTGGAAGATTCTTTAAAAAAAACACACATGAGATGATTTGGTCATATATTTTTGTCCACATCTCCACTCTCTGAAAATAGATGGATTCTTAGAGGTGGAATTTCCAAGTCACATGCTGTGTCTTGATTCATACAGGCATCAGTATTTCTAGAAGCTTCTGGTGGATCATGATGTGTGGCCGTGGTGGAGAATCACTTCATTAATTTATGGATTGCCCATGATTAGTTCTCTAAGGAATATACTCAAACCACTGCTGACACTCCACTATTAAAAAGAACAAAATAGACCACACACCACAACTCTGAAATCTGCAAGCTCTTCAACAACAGAAACCACCGCAATGAGAAGCCCACGCAACCAGAGAGTAGTCACGAGTCCCCACAACTAGAGAAACCCTGAATGCAGCAATGAAGACCCAGTGTAGGGGGAAAAAAAAATGGAATAGGGATTCTCCTGGGGGTCCACCTTGTAATGCAAGGGATACTGGTTTGATCCCTGGTCCCCTGGTCAGGGAACTAAAATCCCACATGGTGTGGAGCAACTAAGTCTGTGCACCGCAGCTACTAAAGCCCACGTGTCTTGGAGCCTGAGAGCCACAACTGTAGAGTCCGGGCGCCTCAAAGAAAGATCCCGCATGATGCAACGACAATCCTGCACGCCACAACCAAGACGTTACACCGCCAAATGAGCATTTTTAGAAAAGAAAAACAAACAGGTAGGAATAAAGCCATTTGCAACATGGATGGACCTAGAGATTATCATACTGAGTGAAGTCAGTCAGAGAAGGTGAAATATGTGATAATGGTGATATGTGAAATCTAAAAAAAAAAAAAGATACAGATGAACTTATTTACAAAACAGAAACAGACTCAGAAACTTAGAGAACAAACTTATGCTTCTGATGAGGTGGGAGAAAGGGACAGACTGAGAGTTAGGGATGGACATACATACACTGCTCTATTTAAAATGGGTACTCAACAAGGATCCACTATACTGCACAGGGAACTCTGCTCAGTGTTTTGTGGAAGCCTGGATGGGCGGGGAGTTTGGGGGAAAATGAATGGATGTGTATGTATGGTTGAGTCCCTTTGCTGCCCATCTGAAACTATCACAACGTTTTTCATCTATCACAACATTGTTAATTGGCTATACTCCAATACAAAATAAAAAGTTTAAAAAATGGGAAGAGAATTTGAATAAATAAATGTATATGTATAACTGAGTCACTCTGCTATACGTCTGAAACACAACATTGCCGTTTTTAAAATTTGATTGATTTTTGGCTGTGCTGGCTCTTCATTCCTGTTGTAGGCTTTCTCTGGTTGCAGGAAGTGGGGCTTACCGTTTGTTGTGGTGAGCGGGCTTCCAATGGCATTGGCTTCTGCCCGAAAGCTTCAATAGTTGAGGCTCATGGGCTCTAGAGCAAGGGCTCAGCAGTTGTGGCGCGCAGGCTTAGATGCCAGTGGCGTGTGGGACCTTCCCAGCCCAGGGACCAAACCCGTGTCGTCTCCATTGTTAGGCAGACTCTTAACCAGTGGCCCACTGGGAGGTCCACTAACACAGCATTGTTCATCAACTGCACTCCTTAAAAAGTTAAAAAACAAGCAAATCACCAACCCACCACTGGTAATTGCTTGGACTTGTTCCCGTAGAAATGCTTTATGGGTTCAAAAGGTGCAGAAGTAGCAGTTCAGATGTCTTTAGGTGTAAGGAATGCTAGCCAGTCAAACATAATTTTAACATTTTGTTGTTGTTGTTGTTCTTTCTAAACATGAAACCCTAGGTTGGCAGATAAAGAATTTGAAGATAGGAAGAGAAAGAAGCAAAAACAATGTATAAAGCATTCCCTTTAAAATCCTTTTAGAACAAACAGCATGTGTATCTAGCCAGGTAGAAGAGGGCATGGAGTAGGAATGAGAGGAAGTCTAAGTGAATAAATCATAATGTTTTAGGCCAGATACCTGATTAAGTATTTAGAATTCATTATTTCATTGTATTTCACATACGCAAGCACATATATGGAATAGGTATCACTGTCTCTATTTCACATGAGATCCAAGTTAGAGATTTCAATGATGGGCCCAGAACCATACAGTTAACCAGAAAGGCCCGGGGAACCAACAAAGCTCTGGTCCTGGTGACTTGGGCATTTAACCTGCCCAGGTCGATTTTGAGATACTTGCATCAACTTATCTCAAAGGTTTCTTTCATTCTATCATTTTATGTATTTGTCTTGGCTCTTCTGTGTCTCTGCTGTGATTCACAGGTTCCTCCAGTTGTGGCACACAGGCTTAGCTGCTGTGAAGCAGGTGGGATCTTAGTTCCCCAACCTGGGATTGAACCTGCGTTGCCTGCATTGAAAGGCAAATTCTTTTTTTTTTTTTTTAGTATTTATTTATTTATTTGGTTGCACTGGGTCTTAGTTGCAGCATATTAACTCTTAGTTGAGGCATGTGGGATCTAGTTCCCTGTCCAGGGATCAAACCTGGGCTTCCTTCATTGGAAGCACAGAGTCTTAGCCACTGGATCACCAGAGAAGTCCCTGGAAGGTTTATTTTAGATTTAGCCATTGACTTGAGTGCCATTTTCAGCAGTTTTATATTAATGGTCAACTGGAAGCAGGACAGAGGAATAGATCTGAAACCAATGGCATTAACCATCGTTTAGGAGTGAGTCAGGGTATTAAGGCCCATTGAACAAAACTTTGCATCTTAATCCACACTAATGCAGACTCTGGGCTGTGAGATTCCAAGCCCCTCAGAGTGCCAGGGACACTTACTTCCTGTGGGTGGTGCAGGCATAAAATTCGGTTGCCATTGACTTGCTCCATGACACGTGACTGCCATGGTGGTCCCTTGAGAGCTCAGAGCCTTTCCAGGGGCATTTCTGTCATCTGGATGCTTCTATAGGCATCCACCCAGCTCAACTTCTTGTTCTGTCACACCAATGAACTCTTTTCTGAGTCGAGCCAGTTAATGGAGGAAGCCGGTTTAATTAAGGTGAGCGTACCCAGAAAGTTGTGGTACATATATGCAATAGAATATTACTCAGCTATTAAAAAGAATGCATTTGAATCAGTTCTAATGAGGTGATGAAATGAGCCTATTATACAGAGTGAAGTAAGTCAGAAAGAAAAACACCAATGCAGTATACTAACGCATATATATGGAATTTAGAAAGATGGTAATGATGACCCTATATTCGAGACAGCAAAAGAGACACAGATATAAAGAACAGATTTTTGGACTCTGTGGGAGAAGGTGAGGGTGGGATGATTTGAGAGAATAGCATTGAAACATGTATATTACCATATGTGAACTAGATCGCCAGTCCAAGTTCAATGCATGAAGCAGGGCACTCAAAGCCAGTGCCCTGGGATAACCCAGAGGGACGGATGGGGAGGGAGGTGGGAGAGGGGTTCGGGATGGGGGACACATGTACACCCGTGGCTGATTCATGTCAATGTATGGCAAAAACTACTACAATATTGTAAAGTAATTAGCCTCCAATTAGAATAATAAATAATTTTTTTCTTTAAAGATGAGCTTATCCAACACCACTCAGAGGGAGCTTCCTCATCCCAGTCTGTTAGCAGCAACTTTCACTAATGTTAAAATGCTAATGATAGAGCAAATTAACATTACCATGAGGACTCCAGAATTTTATGATTTTGGAATTGACATTCTGAGCCTCCATCTTTCCTCAGCAACGTATTTAGCATTTAATAAGTTCTGAGATTAGGGGCTTTCTTCTCCAGAGAGCAACATTTGCCGTGGGCTGAAAAGATGGCCACTGTGGAAATACTGAATAAATCCAGAATGTTTTCTCCAAACACCCAGCAAACACTTAATTAAATGCTATAGATTTCTCACACTCCTACAGCTATTAGCCCAAAGACTTCTCCATATATATTCAGACTGAAATTTTTAAAAAATCTCCAGACATTTCTGAAGAGGGAGTTTTATGTGATTTTTTTTCAACATTCACAATTTTAAATGTGAATAAAATTGATGTGGCTGGTGATCTCAGTTTTGGATTCAAAAAATGATAGTTTAATGAGTCTGGAAACCAGATATTAGTTTTGAAAGAAAAAAAGAATTCTTTCATTTTTTTTCAGACAAAGCTATTTAAAACTACACATTTCTGTCTATGTCATTTTGCTAAGTGGCTTCAATCCATCATCTTCTCTGTTTGGTTCCGATAATGTCAGCCGGAATGGGAGCAGCACATTTAGATTTCAAATCAGCGGAGGTAATAACGGCAAGGACAGAGTATCCAATAAATATTTAACTCAGGACTTTTCAACATTTATTTAACCAGCACATATTCATCCATCCAAATCCACCAAGAGTGACAGTACTTGTAACATTCATAACCATTTTCATTTATGCCTTCTGCTGGGATACACAAACACATGCAAAGGCAAAGGGAAAATTAAGGACACAGCTTCATAACATGATAAAGACATAATAAATGTTTGATTCAGGCTTTTCCCTACTCTTTTCAAGTAAAATTTCGTTCCTCACTTAATCTTTTTTTTCATTGTTTAGACATGGAAGAATAAAAAATGATAGCTAATATCAAAAGGGATCATATGATTTTTGTAAAAAAAAAAAAGCCCAGGGATCTATTCTCACTGTGGGACACACTGACATCTTTTTAGTCCTCGTGAGGGCCAGGTCTGCCCCAAGTGCTCCTGTTCTTCCCAAAACCGCTGGGTGGGAAATGAAAGGCATATTTAGCAAATCTAGTTTGACCTTAGCCTGTAAGTATCAGCCAAGCTGCTGATTTGGGCTCTCTGGAACAGTCCTGCCAGCTCGGTCCTTACGTTGGATTTTTTCCTGCGGTGGAACCAGGTAAGTCATGGCTGAAGGGGTATCAGCCCAGTCTTTTCAAGTTCCTCCCTCCTTTCCTAACAGGCTGTGGTCTCAGCTCCGAAGACTTCAGCCAGTGCTGTGCTGGTTAATGTTTAACATCAGTCTCTTCAAAAAGAAAATTCCCTTGGTGTAAGTAAACCCACCATGGCCAATTTTCAAGCTATCAACGTGAGATCACCAAACACAGAATTGGGAAGAGATGTGTGTAATTGGGTTTAACAAGCGGTCATAATCTGGCTTCAGCGCACCTCTGGCTGTAGCCCTGGACACAGTACCAGAGTTCCACACCTTCTCTTCCTACTGAGCTGGGAGGTGGAGGGCCCAGGCCCACTGCTGACTTAGCCAAGCACAAAAGTACTTGAGACAGAAGGTGAATCTCATGGACATGGTGCCTTATACCCCCAGAGAAAATAAGAAACTAGTATCATGGAAAATGTAGCCCATGAATATTATTAGCATGCAATTATGTCCACTGTGTTACCAGTACTGGAAGTCATTACCCAGAGCATGGTTTATGGGTTGAATGTGGTAGAAATCACATTCAAATTCAGACATGATGGGAACTGGCTTGTCCATATTTTTAAAAAGTAATTCAGTTACGCTATATATTCCTTTTCAGATTCCTTCCTGTTATAGATTAGTACAAGATACTGAATATATTTCCCTGTGGTATACTGGTTTGTCCCTTTTGATCTACATTCATAAGCAAAAATGATTAAACTGTCACCGAAAAGAAAGAAAAAAATCTAGTCCTACCAAGAGTCAAGCAGAGCAGAGGTAAGGTTTTGAACAGTTAAAAGTAGAAAATTTTATCTTCAAACCTTATCTCCAATCTATAGATGAACCATGGTGTAGATTTGACACCCTGTACATCATGTACTCATGTTTTCTGTATGCATTACAACCAAATAATAAATATACCTTTTTCATCCGTAAAAGATACATATATGCTGCCTAGCACTGTCAGTTTTCTCTGAATTGTTTGGAAGAACAAATTGTAAAATAAATCTTTCACTGTGTTGGAAGACTGGGTGGGGAAATGAATTAAAAGTAGTTTGCCTAATTTCTTTTTTTTAAATTGAAGTATAGCTGATTTAGAATATTATATTAGTTGCAAGTATACAACATAGTGATTCAGTACTTTTGCAGATTATAATAATGACAAGATAATGGCTATAATTCCCTATGCTCTACAGTCTATCCTTGTTGCTTATCTATTTTATACACCGTAATTTGTATCTCTTAACCTCATAACCCATCTTGCCCCTCCCTCCCCCCTTCTTTGATAACCACACTTTGTTTTCTATATCTGTGAGTCTGTTTCTGTTTTGCATATACATTTGTTTGTATCACTTTTAAAATCGCACATGTAAGTGATATCATCAGTATTTATCTTTCCAGGTCTGACTTATTTCACTAAGCATAATAATTTCTAGGTCCATCCATGTTGCTGCAAATGGCATTATTTCCCTTTTTTTTTTTTATTCATTCACCTCATTTCTTTTTTCTACATGTTTTTTTTTCCACTTAAGTGTGCTTGATTTATAATATATGTTAGTTTCAGGGCTACAGCACAGTGGTTTGGTTATATACATACATATATATATATATATACACACACACACACATATATAGATTCTTTTTCAGATTCTTTTCCCTTATAGGTTGCTATAAAATGTTGACTATAGTTTCCTGTGCTATACAGTAGGTCTTTGTTGGTTATCTGTTATATATATATCAGTGTGTATATGTTAATCTCAAACTCCTTATTTATCTCTCCCCTGACCCTTTCCTCTTTGGTAATCATATGTTTATTTTCTATGTTTCTGATTCTCTGTTTCATAAATAAGTTCATTTGTGCCATTTTTTTCAAATTCTACAAATAAGTGACATATGATATTTATCTTCATCTGGCTTACTTCATTTAGTCTGACAATCTCTTGGTGTATCCATATTGCTGAAAATGGCATTGTTTCATTCTTTTTTAAGGCTGAGTACTAGTCCATTACATATATATATACATCACATCTTCTGTATCCATTCATCTGTTGATGGACATTTCGGTTACTTCCATGTCTTGGCTATTGTAAACAGTGCTGCAATGAACATTAGGGTGCATGTATCTTTTCGAATTATGGTTTTCTCTTTATATATGCACAGAGTAGGATTGCAGGGGATCATACAGTAGCTTTGCTTTTTAATTATTTAAGGAACTTCCAGGCTCTTCTCCAGTGACTGTACCAGTTTACATTCCCACCAATAGTGTAGGAGGGTTCCTTTTTCTTCACACTCTCTCCAGCATTTATTATTTACAGACTTTTTGATGATGGCACTTCTGACCAGAATGAGATGATACCTCATTGTAATTTTGATTTGCATTTCTCTAATAACTGGTGTTGAGCATTTTTTCAAGTGTCTACTGGCTATCTGTGTGTCTTCTTTGGAAAAATATCTATTTAGATCTTCTACCCATTTTTGGATTGGGTTGTCTGTTTTTTTTTTTAATATCAAGCTGTATGAGCCATTTGTTTATTTTGGAAATTAATCTCTTGTTAGTCACATCATTTGCAAATATTTTTCCCCATTCTGTAGGCTATCTTCTCATTTGTTTATGGTTTTCTTTGCTGTGCAAAAGCTTTTAAGTTTAATTAGGTCCCATTTGTTTATTTATGTATTTATTTTTTATCTCCATTACTCTAAGAGAGGATACAAAAAGATATTGTTGAGATATATGTCAAAGAGGGTTGTGCCTATATTTTCCTCTAGGAGTTTTATCATATCCAGTCTTATATTTAGGTCTTTAATCCACTTTGAGTTTATTTTTGTATGTGGTGTTAAATAATGCTATTTTTTAAATTTGTATTTATTTTTGTTTTATTTTTGGATGTGCTGGGTCTTCACTGCTGCATTCAGGCTTCCTCTATTTACAGAGAGTGGGGACTACTCTCCAGTTGCTTGTAGGTTCTAGAGCACAGGCTTATTTGCCCCACAGCATGTGGAATCTTTCTGGATCAGAGATTGAACCCATGTCCCCTTCCTTGGCAGGCAGATTCTTAACAACTGGACCACTAGGTAAGTCTTAAAGAATGCTCTAATTTCATTTACAGGTGGCTGTCCAGGTTTCCCAGCACCACTTATTGAAGGGACCATCTTTTCCCCATTGTATATTCTTGCCTCCTTTGTGATAGATTAATTGACTATAGGTACATGGGTTTGTTTCTGGGCTTTCTCTCCTGTTCCATTGACATATATGTCTGTTTTTGTGCCAGTATGATACTGTTTTGATTAATGTTGCTTTGTAGTATAGTCTGAAGTCAGGGAGTCTGATTCCTCCAACTGTTTTTCTTTCTCAAGATTACTTTGCCTTTTCAGGGCTCCCCTGGTGGCTCAGTGATAAAGAATCTGCCTGTCAGTGCAGGAGACAAAGGTTCCATCCTTGATCCAGGAAGATCCCACATACCACTGGGCAACTAAGCCCATGGCCACAACTATTAAGCTTGTTCTCTAGAGCCCAGGAGCAGCAACTATTCCATTCTTGTGCCCTAGAGCTCGTGCTCTGCACAGGCTAGAGAAGCTACTACAATGAGAATCCTGCACTTTGCAACTAGAGAGTAGCCCCCACTAGCCGCAATTAGAGGGCAGCAATGAAGACCCAACACAGCCAAAAATAAATAAATAAATGAGTGAAATTATGTATAAAAAGATTGCTTTGGCTATTCAGGGTCTTTTGTGTTCCCACACAAATTTTTAAAATAAACCAATTGAAATTAAAATGACCAACAATATCAAATGTTGGTGAAGATATAACCCAATGGTTTTGCTCAAACACTTCTGGTCAGCCTGTAAACTGGTAGTACACTTTGGGACATAGTTTGGCATTATCTACTAATGTTAAATATATGCATACTGTATGACATAGCAAGTCTATTCTCATAGATATTTCAGAGGGAAATGTATGTCCATGTGCACCAAAATCCATGGGCAATAATGTTCATAGGCAGTATTATTCACAACAACTCCAACCCAGGAAGAACCCAGATCTCTATCAGTAGAAAATCAAATAAACATGGTGTAATCATACAATGAACTTCTACACAGCAATGAAAATGAACAAACTATTGCTAATATACCAGAACATACCCAAACTTCTCAAATGTGAAATTAAGCAAAAGAAGCCAGACACAGAAGAATCATACTGTATTATTCCACTTATTCTTGTTGTTCAGTCACAAAGTCACACCTGACTCTTTGCGGCCCCATGGACTGTAGCACACCAGTCTCCTCTGACCTCCACCATCTCCCAGAGTTTGCTCAAATTCATGTCTACTGAGTTGGTGATGATAAGTACACATCTCATCCTCTGCTGCCCCCTTCTCCTTTGCCTTCAAACTTTCCCAGCATCGGGGTCTTTTCCAGTGAATTAGTCCTTTGTATCAAGTGGCCAAACTATTGGAGCTTCAGTTTAAGCAACAGTCCTTCCAATGAATATTCAGGGTTGATTTCTTTTAGGATTGACAGGTTTGATGTCCTTGCAGTCCAAGGGACTCTCAAGAATATTCTCCAACACCACAGTTCAAAAACATCAATTCTTCAGCACTCAGCCTTCTTTATGGACCAATGCTCACATCCGTACATGACTACTGGAAAAACTGTAGCTTTGACTATATGGACCTTTGTCAGTAAAGTGATGTCTCTGCTTTTTAATATGCTGAAGAAGAACTAAAGAGCCTCTTGATGAAAGTGAAAGAGGGGAGTGAAAAAGGTGGCTTAAAGCTCAACATTCAGAAAACGAAGATCATGGCATCTGGTCCCATCACTTCATGGCAAATAGATGGAGAACAGTGGAAACAGTGGCAGACTTTATTTTGAGGGGGCTCCAAAAATCACTGCAGATGGTGATTGCGGCCATGAAATTAAAAGACGCTTACTCCTTGGAAGGAAAGTTATGACCAACCTAGATAGCATATTCAAAAGCAGAGACATTACTTTGTCAACAAAGGTCCATCTAGTCAAGGCTATGGTTTTTCCATTGGTCATGTATGGATGTGAGAGTTGGACTATAAAGAAAGCTGAGTGCAGAAAAATTGATGCTTTTGAACTGTGGGACTCTTGAGAGTCCCTTGGACTGCAAGGAGATCCAACCAGCCCATTCTAAAGGAAATCAGTCCTTGGTGTTCATTGGAAGGATTGATGTTGAAGCTGAAACTCCAATATTTTGGCCACCTCATGAGAAGAGCTGACTAATCTGAAAAGACCCTGATGCTGGGAAAGATTGAGGGCAGGAGGATAAGGGGACGACAAAGGATGAGATGGCTGGATGGCATCACCGACTCAATGGACATGAGTTTGAGTGAGCTCCGGGAGCTGGTGATGGACAGGGATGCCTGGCGTGATGTGATTCATGGGGTCGCAAAGAGTCGGACACAACTGAGTGACTGAACTGAACTGGATTTGTCACAACTTTCCTTCCAAGAAGCAAAGCTCTTTTAATTTCATGGCTTCAGTCAGCGTCCACAGTGATTTTGGAGAAAACAAGAAAAGAAAATCTGTCACTGCTTCCACTTTCTCCCCATCTATTTGTCATGAAGTGATGGGACCAGATGCCAAGATCTTTGTTTTTTGAATGTTGGGTTTGAAGTCAGGTTTTGCACTCTCTTTCACCCTCAAGAGACTCTATCGTTCCTCTTCTCTTTCTGCCATTAGAATGGTATCATCTGCATATTGACGTTGCTGATATTTCTCCTGGCAATCTTGATTCCATCTTGTGATTCATCCAGCCCAGCATTTCACATGATGCACTCTGCATATAAGTTAAATAAGTAAGGTGACAATATACAGCCTTGATGCTCCTTTCCCAATTTTGAACCAGTCAGTCATTCCATGTAAGATTCTAACTGTTGCTTCTTGACCTACATACAGGTTTCCCAGGAGACAGGAAAAGAAAGAAAGAAAGTGAAGTCACTCAGTCTTGTCCGACTCTGCGACCTCATGGACTGTAGTCCACCAGGCTCCTCCATCCATGGAATTTTCCAGGCAAGAGTACTGGAGTGGGTTGTCATTTCCTTCTCCAGGGGATCTTCCCGACCCAGGGATCGAACCCAGGTCTCCCACACTGCAGGCAGACGCTTTACCATGTGAGCCACCAGGAAAGCCCCAGGAGACAGGTAAGGTGATCTGGTATTCTCATCTCTTTAGGAATCTTCCACAATTTGTTGTGATCAGTCAAAGGCTTTCCCATAGTCAGTGAAACAGGAGATGTTTTTCTGGAATTCCGTTGTTTTCTCCATGATCCAACAAATGCTGGCAATTTGATCTCTAGTTCCTCCGCCTCTTTGAAATTCAGCTTGTATATCTGAAAGTTCTCGGGTCACATACTGCTGTAGCTGAGCTTGAAGGATTTTGAGTATAACCTTGCTAGCATGTGAAATGAATGCAATTGTGCGGTAGTTTGAACGTTCTTTGGCATTGCCCTTCTTTGGGGTTGGAATGAAAACTGACCTTTTCCAGTCCTGTTGCCACTGCTGAGTTTTTAAATTTTCTGACATATTAACAACATCATCTTTCAGTATTTTCAATAGCTCAGCTGGAATCCCATCACTTAGACTAGCTTTGTTTGTAGTAATGCTTCCTCAGGCCCACTTGACTTCACACTACAGCTCTAGGTGAGTGACCACACCATTGTGGTTATCTCAGTCATTAAAACCTTTTTTGTATAGTTCTTCTGTATATTCTTGCCACCTCTTCTTAATCTCTCCTGCTTCTGTTAGGTCCTTACTGTTTCTGTCCTTTATTGTGCCCATCCTTGCATGAAATAGGCCCTTGATATCTCAAATTTTCTTGAAGAGATTTCTGGTCTTTCCCATTCTATTGTTTTCCTCTATTTCTTTGCATTGTTTGTTTAAGAAGGCCTTCTTATCTCTTCTTGCTATTCTCTGGAACTCTGCATTCACTTGAGTATATCTTTCCTTTTCTCCCTTGCTTCTTGCTTCTTTTCTTTCCTCGGCTATTTATAAAGCCTCCTTAGGCAACCACTTTGCCTTCTTGCATTTCTTTCCCTTTGAAATGGTTTTGGTCACTACCTTCTGTGCTGTGCTCAGTTGCTCAATTGTGTCCGACTTTTTTGAGATCCTATGGACTGTAGCCCACCAGGATATTCTGTCCTTGGAACTTTTCAGGCAAGAATACTGGAGTGGGTTGCCATTTCCTACTCCAGCGGATCTTTCCAACCCAGGGATCGAAGCTGGTTTTCTTAGGTCCCCTGCATTGGCAGAATCTTCACCACTGTGCCACCTGGAAGCCCCACACCGTGTCCTCTACAATGTTACAAACCTCCATCATAGTTCTTCACGCACTCTGTCTACAGATCTATTCCCTTGAATCTATTTTTCATCTCTGCTGTATAATCATAAGGGATTTGATTTAGCTCATACTTGAATGGCCTAGTGGTTTTCCCTACTTTCTTCAATTTAAGCTTTTTCCTACTTTCTTCAATTTAATTGAATTTTGCATTAAAGAGCTCATGGTCTGAGCCACAGTCAGCTCCAGGTTTTGTTTTTACTGATTGTATAGAGCTTCTTCATCTTTGGCTGAAAAGAAGACAATCAATCTGATTTTGGTATTGACCATCTGGTGATGTCCATGTGTAGAATCACCTCTTGTGCTGTTGGAAAAGGATGTTTGCTATGACCAGTATCTTCTCTTAACAAAACTCTGCTAGTCTTTGCCCTGCTTCATTTCGTACTCCAAAGCCAAACTTGCCTGTTATTCTGGGTATCTCTTGACTTCCTACTTTTGCATTCTAACCTGCTATGATGAAAAGACACCCTTTTTGGTGTTAGTTCTGGAGGATGTTGTAGGTCATCATTTGTGTGTGTCCAGTTGCTCAGTTGTATCTGACTCTTTGCAATCCCATGGACCATAGCCCATCAGGCTCCCTCGTCCATTTCCCAGGCAAATATACTGGAATGACTTGCCATTTCTTACTCCATAGATCTTCATAGAACTGGTCAACTTTAACTTCCTCAGCATCAGTGGTTGGGGCATAGACTTGGATTACTGTGATGAATGGTTTGCACTGGAAACAAACAGAGATCATTCTATTGTTTATGGATTGCACCCAAGTACTGCATTTCAGACTCTTTTGAGGTCTACTCCATTTCTTCTAAGGGATTCTTGCCCACAGTAGTAGATAACATAGTCATCTGAATTAAAGTCGCCCATTCCCGTCCATTTTAGTTTACTGATTCTTTTAAGATGTTGATGTTCAATCTTGCCATCTCCTGCTTGACCATATCCAATTTACCTTGATTCATGGACCTCACATTCCATGTTTCTATGCAATGTTAGTCTTTTCAGCATTGGACTTTATTTTCACCACCAGACATGTCCACAATTGGGCATCATTTTCACTTTGGTCCAGCAGCTTCATTCTTTCTGCAGCTTTTAGTAATTGCCCTCCACACTTCCCCAGTAGCATATGGGACACTTTCTGACCTGGGTGGGGGGGAACCTCATCTTTCAGTGACATGTCTTTTTGCCTTTTCATACTGCCCTTGGAGCTGTCTAGGCAAGAATACTGTAGTGAATTGCCATTTCCTTCCCCAGTGGACCACATTTTGTCAGAACTCTTCACTATGACCGGTCCATCTTGGGTGGCCCTGCACAGCTTGACTCATAGCTTCATTGAGTTATGCAAGCCCCTTCACCACAACAAAGCTTTGATCCATTAAAGGTATTATTCCACTTACATAAAGATAAAAAGCTGGCCAAACAAATCTACGGTTAAATTGGGAAACTGGTTACTTTTAGAGAGGAGTGGATAGGCAATAGTTGAGATAGAGCATAAAGAAGGCTTTTGAGTCCTGGCCTAGTTTTATTTCTTGACATGAGTGGTAGTTAAATAAGTGTTCACTTTGTTAGAATTTTGTGTTGTATACTTACAACCTGTGCATTTTTCTGTATATGTGTGTATTTAACATTGAAGAATTTAAGTAATAAAATATGTCATTCATTCATTCATCCATTGGTCTATTAACTGAGTCATCAGTAAACCTTTGTTGAGGGTTATCTGCAATACAATCGGTGGACCTAGCTCTAGTGGGTTGCAGTGTAAGTTTCTTATGGAAAAAATTTTTTATTGTTTTTCTTTTGATCTCATGATGCTGTGAAGAGGGCTTAACAAAAAGCAAGTGACCTAGAACCATTTACTCATTGCACTTGGTTTAGTCTTCACTCTGCCAATGGTTGATAGTAAGGATAATCAAGCCATTTTGTCACTCTGGACCTGTGATCATCTGGAGGAGCTGACGTTTCCTTCAGCTTTGAAATTCTAATCAGCTTGAGTGGAGCTCATATTCTCTGTGCTAGCCGCTTTGCTAAGAATTGGGGTCACAAGAGCAAGCAATCAAA
Source organism: Oryx dammah (assembly GCF_014754425.2). Classification (NCBI taxonomy): domain Eukaryota; kingdom Metazoa; phylum Chordata; class Mammalia; order Artiodactyla; family Bovidae; genus Oryx; species Oryx dammah. The sequence continues at coordinate 74,732,818 of NW_024070203.1, forward strand.
CAAAAACATGATCCTGCCCTCTAGAAGTGCATAACCTTGCCAATAGCAAAGGGATCATTGTGACACAGTGAGACAGATGGTGCTTTGATGGTTTGTCTATCCAGGTTGCTAAGGCGGCCCATATGAGGAGCAGCTCACCCAGGCTCCCAAAGGAAGGCTGCCCAAAGCTGGGAAGCCTGGTCCTGCTTTGACTGTGCAGGAAGTGATGCTGTGTGGGGCAGAGTCTTAGCCAGGCTGGGCCAGCAAGGCTTCCCTGAGGCCTGGAAGTAGGAGGAAACTTCTGCCAGGCTGAAAAGCAGAGGAAAGAGAATTCAGAAGACTCAAAGGAACAATATAGAGTTTTTTTTTTAAATCCTTAATTTTCAGCTTACTATGGAAAATGTAAAGGTCTGTGAAATAGAATAGTGAGGGGCAGTGTGCAGAAGGGGGTCCCGCCTGTGGCAGGCCAGGACAAGAGAGACCTTGATGGCCAGGATACCAAACCACAAATCAATATTTACCCAGCAGAAAGAGCTCTGTCTTCCCCCCTGTCTACAGCTTCTGGGTGTCTGGCTGGCTGAGCAAGGCTGGGTGAAAGCAGGCTCCTGGGGGCAAGTCTGGGATCACCTGGTTGCTGGTAGCTTGATAATCTTGCTCCAAAGAGTGAAAATTCTAAGAGCTCTTCCAAACCCTAAGGGTACACAGCCCCACTGGGTCATTAGCGATGCACTTTGAAAAGCACAGTAAACAAAGCTATGGTCCTTGTTGAAAGGTCCCCACCAGACATCTTGATCTGTGGAGTTAGAAATCTGAGAGCACCCAGCAGTTCTCCCTGAGGCAAAAATCTGTGGATTTTGCTTATCCAACTCTCTCAGAGGCTCCCCCAAGCCTTTGCAAGACCCAAACAGTTGTTTTGCATTTGGGCTCAGCAGATGTGGTCATTTGCATACAGGTAAATTTCCATATATATAAACATAAAGACCTAGCAGACCTTCAGATTATTGTCAGATTGAAACCTAAAGACTATCTGGGGCTTCCCAGGTGGTGCAGTAGTAAAGAATCCTCCTGCCAATGCAGGAAATACAAGAGAGGGTTCGATCCGGAAGATCCCCTTGATTAGGAAATGGCAACCCATTCCGGTATTCTTGTCTGGGAAGTCCCACAGACAGAGGAACCTGGCGGGCTACAGTTCATGGGGTTGCAAAGAGTCGAGCATGACTGAACACAAACACCAAAGACTATTCAGCACCCATCAGCACGGCCAACAAACAGACATCAAGATCAGCATCAGAGAACCACGGTCCGCAGTTATTTAAATAGTATGGAGTCCTCTTAGAAATGGTACTTAGGAAAAAACTCAGAGAAACCAATACAAGCCTTGGGGAGTTCTGGGAACTTGGTCCCGACAGCTGCACACAGGATGTCTCACCTGCTCCCTCGGAAGGAAGGGGCTCATTCCTGGGCCCACTGCCTGTCTCTCTGTGCTCACAGAAGTGCCCTTGGCTGTCACTCATCACTGATGGGGAGGGGCTGCTGGTGTGTGAGTTGGGGAGGGGCGGAGACATTCTACAGTGTGTGTGCCAGTCCAAAGAACTATCTCTTCTCCTGCAAAACTTTAAAAGATGTTTATTTATTTGGCTGAGCAGGGTCTTCATTGTGGTGTGCCAGACCTTTAGTAATGGCATGTGGGATCTAGTTCCCTGACCAGGGATTTAACCCAGGCCCCCTTCATTGGGAGTTCGGGGTCTTAGCCACTGGGCCACTAGGGAAGTCCCTCCTCCTGAAAGACTTTTGACTGTTCGCTTTAATATGTACAGTCACATCTTGAGTTGCACAGAAACTTAAATTATGAGAAAAGTAATGAGACAAGATCATCGCTAAAATATTGAAAATCCACAGGAAAATGGAAAAATCAGTCTCTAATTTGGATATAATCTTTCAGAATCCGTTCAGTTCAGTTGCTCAGTCATGCCCGACTCTTTGCAACCCCATGGACTCCAGCACGCCAGGCCTCGCTGTTCATCACCAACTCCCGGAGCTTGCTCAAACTCATGTTCATCGAGTTGGTGATACCATCCAACCATCTCATCCTCTGTCATCCCTTTCTCCTCCTGCCTTCAATCTTTCCCAGCAAAATACTTGTGGGCATTAACGGTGCTACATTCCAGTTTGAGTCATTGAGGTGTGTGTGTGTGTGTGTGTGTGTGTGTGTGATGAGTACACTTAGGTGCTAAAGGACTTTTGATAGAACTAAAACAGGTGGGGCTGGTTTGATACACAGAGGCTGAGGAGCAGCAGCTGGATATGCAGTGTGAAGTCAACGTCCAAGGAAGGGCACTGGGGCCTCAGCCAGCCTCACAGGTTCAGGGTAAAGGTGTTGCAGGGTGAGGCGGGGGCTTTCCTAGTGGAACTCACAGGGCCCTGGTTTGGGGAAATTGTGTGGGATGAGGGTGGCTACAGAGTGTCTCCCATGGGCAGATCTTTCCTTTTCTTTTCTACATGTGGTAGTGTATGTTTCCAGGCCGCTCTCTCCGTGTATCCCACGCTCTCCTTTCTCCCTGCTTCATGTCCACACGTCTGTTCTCTGTGTTTGTCCACATACCGCGGCTCTGCAACAACCTAGAGGGGTGGGATGGGCAGGGAGGTGGGAAGGAGGTTTAAGAGGGAGGGGACATAGGTATACCTATGGCTGATTCATGTTGATGTTTGGCAGAAGCCAACACAATTCTGTAAAGCAATTATCCTTCCATTAAAAATAATTTTTTTTAAAAAAGAACTTTCCTTTTTCTCTTTTGGCCACACTCCGTGGCCTGTGGGATCTTAGTTCCCCAACCATGGATGGAATTCATGCCCCTGGATTGGAAGTACATGACTTAATCACTGGACCACCAGGGAAGCCCCCTAAAGATCTTTCCAATCAGTTCTTACATGAGTGAAGATAGTCTGGATTGGTGGGGGACACTACAACTGAGGAGAAAGAGGGAGGTGGGTGGTGCAAGGGTGAGAAGGTGCCTCCAGCGGATTCATGTGAAAGCCCGGGGAAGTCATCCAAAACCAGAAACTTCAGAGCCACCCTGCAGGGCTCTCCGCCACCTTCAGAGGTCATCAAGGCTCTGTGTGTGTAGTGGGCTGTACGGTGGCATCAAGGCATTGCGTGTACAGTGGGTTGAATGACGGCCAACACGGTGCATCCATTTGTCCTGGAACCTATGGATGTGACCTTATTTGGAAAACGGGTTCTGCAGATGTAATTAAGTTCAGGTTCTAGAGTTGAGGTCACCCTGGATTGCCCTGGGGGGCCCTAAATCAAGTCACCAGTGTTGGTACAAGAGACAGGAGAGGACGTGGACACACAAGAGGAGAAGGTCATATGGAGACGGGGGCAAGAATGAGCCAAGACAAAGGATGCTTGGAGTCCCCAGAAATCCAGGAAGAGGAAAAAAAAAAAAAGGGATTCTCCCCTGGAGACTTCAGAGGTAGCCTGGCCCTGCCGATACCTTGACTCCAGAGCTGAGAGAATAAAATTCTGTTGTTTTAAGCCACCAAACTTGTGGGAATCTGTTATACCACAGATTTGGGAGGAACCAGGCACCCCCCGGAGAAGGCGATGGCACCCCACTCCAGCACTCTTGCCTGGAAAATCCCACGGATGGAGGAGCCTGGTGGGCTGCAGTCCATGGGGTCGCTGGGAGTCAGACACGACTGAGTGACTTCATTTTCACTTTTCACTTTCATGCATTCGAGAAGGAAATGGCAACCCACTCCAGTGTTCTTGCCTGGAGAATCCCAGGGACGGGGGAGCCTGGTGGGCTGCCGTCTATGGGGTTGCACAGAGTCGGACACGACTGAAGCGACTTAGCAGCAGCAGCAGCAGCAGCAGCAGCAGGCGCCCCCAGGGTTGTACTGTACAGTGTGGGGACCCTGAGCTGTCATCAAAGCCACCAGGTAAATACTTTCCTGGGGAAGCAGGGAAGGGTGGTGTGGGGGATGAAGGATCACAGAAAGAAGGGGGCAAACCCAGCCTGGGCGGGGAGCGCTCATCCTGAGGTCAGTGTGGTCCGTGAGTCTGGGCTCCCTCTTGTGATACTGCTCTGCTGAGCCGCTGCTGGATGCTGGAAGCACGGGGCTCTGTGACGTGGGGTCTCTGTGAGGACCCTGCTGGCGGGCTGGAATGGCAAGATCCAGGCACAAGGTGGAGAAAGCACTCAGAGAGAACGTGGTAGGGGCAGAATGACCAGGGATGTGGGTGGTGGGGAGACTGGCTGTGTGGCCAGAGGTGGGGAGGGACCCCTGGTCAGGCTTTGAGGCAAGCGCAGTGTGCTGTGGGTTACAGCCAGAACCCTGCACCCAGGGGTGGGACCCAAGAGAAACCCAAGATGTGTCTGTGGTCCTGGGATCTCAACACGGGTAGAAGTCATGACCACACCTTTACCCTTTGGCCTCTCTGGTGGCTCAGATGGTGAAGAATCTGCCTGCAATGCAGGAGACCCAGGTTTTATCTCTGGGTCGGAAAGATCCCCTGGAGAGGGAAATGGCAGCCCGCTTCAGTATTCTTGCCTGGAGAATCCCACGGACAAGAAGGTTGCAAAGAGTCGGACACGACTGAGTGACAGACACGCTCACTTTTCACTTTTTGTTGCTGCTGTTCACTTCCTCAGTTGTGTTCGACTCTTGCCAATTCCATGGTCTGCAGCACGCCAGGCTTCCCTGTCCTTCACTGTCTCCCAGAGTTTGCTCAAACTCATGTCCACTGAGTCAGTGATCACATCCAACCATCTCATCTTCTGTCATCCCCTTCTCCTTTTGCCTTCAATCTTTTCCAGCATTGGAATCTTTTCTAATGAGTCAGCTCTTCGCATCAGGTGGCCAAAGTACTGGAGCTTCAACTTCAGCATCAGTCCTTCCAGTGAAAATTCAGGACTGATTTCCTTTAGTATGGGCTGGTTGGATCTCCTTGCAGTCCAAGGGACTCTCAAGAGTCTCCTCCAACACCACCATTCAAAAGTATCAATTCTTTAGCGCTCAGCTTTCTTTATAGTCCAGCTCTCACATCTATACATGACTTCTGGAAAAACCATTCAATTTTCACTTTACCTGGAATAAAAAACTGTTACCAGGGATTGACATGTGTCTGGTCTGGGCTCAGCGCTGTGCATCTTCACCCAAACCCTCACTTAATCCCCATTTTACAGATGAGGAAACTGAGCCTCAGGGAGCTTGAGTAACCTGCTGATGCTCCTGTAAGACACATCAGCTGGTATCTGCGTTCAGGTCTGTCAGCCTCCAGAGCCCAAGAGCTTGTAACTGCTCTTCAGTGGGCCAGGAGTTCATTTTCCCAGTCACTGGAACTGTGCTCTGCAGCAAACCATCTTTTTGTACTCCCTCCACTGGGAGAAATCTCTTTATCTCCATCTCGTTACACACCTGCTTGCTTTATGGACCATGCGCTATTAACTCAGATCAAGGCTCGGGGTCTCCTTTACAAGCAGGCTGAGCGTCACCACAGTGACGCCCCCGGGCTCTCTCTGTCCCTGCACCACAGTCCCAGGCCTTCAAGTCCTTATTTTCCGTTCTTTTCATGTTTCTGTGCTTCGTCTTACTACCCTGAGTTTTGAACTCAAGTTCATCTTTGTATTAGACTTTAGCAATTTCCCCCCTCTTCCAAACAGCTGATTTTCAATCCATATAAAGCAGAAAACTAAGTAGCCTGATTAGAATTATGTCCAAAATGATAACAGCCCCTAATTTAAAAAAGGCTTTGTGTCTCTTTCAAGCATAAGTTACACGAATTTGTCTCTGCAACTCAGAGGCTAAAAAATCTGCCCACAATGTGAGAAACCCAGGTTCGATCCCTGGGTGGGGAAGATCCCCTGGAGAAGGGAATGACTACCCACTCCACTATTCGTGCCTGGAGAACTCCATGGCAGGGGAGCCTGGGGGCTACACACTACAGGGTCCCAGAGATCTGGACACGACTGAACGACTAACAGTTTCCATCAGTTCTGCAACCTTTTTTTTTGCTGTAAATGCTCCCCCACCCCCGACCTTATCTCACTTTTTGAATGGGGTCTTGAGAGCTGAAATAATTGCATTGGGGATCTCCAAAGTGAGAAGTGGCTATAATATCCATCGTCGTTAGAAGAACCTACCCTTCTGCTAGCTGACTCCGAACGCTGTGTCTAGCACCTGCTTTCAGGAGGCAGGAAGTCGCCCTCAGAGCAGGGAGGATCTGAGGCTGAGAAAGCAGGTCCGGTTCCTCACCGCCGGCGGCTCCTAAAGTCTGAACACCGCCCCCAAAGAACTGCTTGAAATATCTGTGTTGCTTTGTTCCTGTGAAGAGACAGGGTTCCAGCTATCAGACCGTAGCCCATTGTCTTATTTTAAAATAGAGCTATTGATACGGAAATAAAATCACCATTTACCTCATCAGCAAAGAACGTTGGATGGCCCTTGTGACGCAACATCGCCACCTGCTGACTAAAACATCACAGTGCAACTGGGTGCATAAAAGATTGTGAACAGAATATGTATTAGCTACCACCTTTAAACACAGATTATTGCAATGTGTCTTCCAATCCAAAATAAGCCTGGCAGTTTGCAACATCAGCCAGGAAAGCATCAACTTCTGATTACATTTCCTTTATCGAATTCTTCAGAAAGATACATCTATTTAAAATAAGAAACCACGAACTTGTCCTTTATTGTTTAATTTGCTTTGACTTCTACAGTTGATAAATAAGAATTGTAGAAAGAAAACAACAGATTTGCTATCTAGTGATAAACACAGTTAGAGAAATCATGAGAGATACCTGGTGTCACAATCCCCCCTTCCCATTAGCTGTGTAAATCTGAGCCTCAGTTTCTTCATCTGTTCAGTGGAAACAAGAATACCGATGGTAAAGTCCTGCAAAATAAATAGATTATAGATGGTGCATAGCGCAAGTAATTTACTACATCGTTGATTAATCTCCTTGCATTAAAAGACCAACCATTCCATTAACTAAATATATACTCGTTCACCAAATTTCCTCTGTAACTATCATCTTGGTCAGCAATCATTAGAACTCTTCACCTATTTTCTCTCCAGTCTCTCTCTCCATATACATATTTTTCCTGGCCACGTCACCCAGCATACAGAATCCTAGTTCCGTGACTGGGGATCGAACCCAAGGCCCCTGCATTGGAAGCACTGAGTCTTCACCAGTGGACCACCAGGGACGTCCTTCTCAGTCTATTTTTATGGATTTTTTTTCCTTGAGTTCTTTAGGTTTCTGAGGCTCAGTGCCTGGGTGCTTGCAATTCCATACCTTTTTATCCCCAAGGTATTCTCATTACCAAATATGTTGATAGCTTATTTTTTTTTAATTGAAGGAGATTTACAAAATGATATTCATTTCCTGTGTGCTGCGTAGTTATTATTTTTACAGAATAGACTCCATTATAGATTATTACAAGCTAATGACTATAATTACCTATACACTTATATAATGTATATATAATACTATACAATGTATCTTTGTGCTTATCTATTATATACATAGTAGCTTGTATCTCTTAATCCCATACCCCTAATTTAACCCTCCCCCCCTCCTCTCCCTCTTTTGGTAATCACAAGTTTGTTTTCTGTATCTGTGAGGGTTTATTTTTACATATACATTGATAGTTTATTCTGAAACTCAGCTGGCTTTTTTTCTTTTCTCCAAATTTCTGCTGGGTCTTCTCTTCCCTGAGGTAAAATTCCCCCTGATGCCCTGTATCTCCCAGCACCTTGCAGTTAGATGGTGCCACACTGGTTCTGGCCATGAAATGTGAGTACAAGTGTTGAGTGTCGCTTCCCTGCCCATGTGCAACCCCCTAGGTGTTCTCTTCTGCCGTGGTTGCCTAGGAACACATGCACCCAGATGGTGCAGCTACAAGACAGTAGCATCTCTGAATCCCTGAGTGCCTGGGTGGAGCAGAGATCTTCACCAATGCTCACTGGATATGTAGCATGAGTTATAAATAAACCGTAGTTGCGTTAAACCACTGAGGTTTTTGAAGCTGTTTGTTACTGTAGCGTAGTCTATCTTGTACTGTCTTATAAAACAGGATGGTACTCTTGTAAACTGATTAAGGAAGTACCAAAAGCACAGTGAGATTCCTGAGGGGAAAAGAAAAGAAAAAACATGCAAACTTTGGTTGTATTACAAACCTACTATCCTATTACCAGAGATCAAATGCCCAACATCCGCTGGATCATCAAAAAAAGCAAGAGAGATCCAGGAAAACATCTATTTCTGCTTTATTGACTATGCCAAAGCCTTTGACTGTGTGGATCACAATAAACTCTGGGAAATTCTGAAAGAGATGGGAATACCAGACCACCTGACCTGCCTCTTGAGAAATCTGTATGCAGGTCAGAAAGGAACAGTTAGAACTGGACATGCAACAACAGACCGGTTCCAAATAAGAAAAGGAGTACATCAAGGCTGTACATTTTCACCCTGCTTATTTAACTTCTATGCAGAGTACATCATGAGAAACGCTGGGCTGGATGAAACACAAGCTAGAATCAAGATTGCCAGGAGAAATATCAATAACCTAAGATATGCAGATGACACCACCCTATGGCAGAAAGTGAAGAAGAACTAAAGAGCCTCTTGATGAAAGTGAAAGAGGAGAGTGAAAAAGTTGGCTTAAAGCTCAACATTCAGAAAACTAAGATCATGGCATCTGGTGCCATCACTTCATGGGAAATAGATGGGGAAACAGTGGAAACAGTGGCAGAATTTTTTTGGGGGGGGGGCTCCAAAATCTCTGTAGTTGGTGACTGCAGCCATGAAATTAAAAGACGCTTACTCCTTGGAAGAAAAGTTATGACCAACCTAGATAGCACATTCAAAAGCAGAGCCATTACTTTGCCAACAAAGGTCCGTCCAGTCAAGGCTATGATTTTTCCAGTGGTCATGTATGGATGTGAGAGTTGGACTATAAAGAAAGCTGAGCACCAAAGAACTGATGCTTTTGAACTGTGGTGTTGGAGAAGACTCTTGAGAGTCCCTTGGACTACAAGGAGATACAACCAGTCCATCCTAAAGGAAACCAGTCCTGAATATTCATTGGAAGGACTGATGTTGAAGCTGAAACTCCAATACTTTGGCCACCTGATATGAAGAGCTGACTCATTTGTAAAGACTCTGATGCTGGGAAGGATTGAGGGCAGGAGGAGAAGGGGATGAGAGAGGATGAGATGGTTGGATGGCGTCACCAACTCAATGGACATGGGTTTGAGTAAACTCCGGGAGTGGGTGATGGACAGGGAGGCCTGGTGTGCTGCAGTCCATGGGGTCACAAAGAGTCAGACACGACTGAGAGACTGAACTGAACTGAACTGAACTGAACTGATCCTATTACAATTTTATAAGGCAAGGATGTTACTCAAAATATTTAACAACTTGTATGTCATGAACCCAACTAATCAAAACATATATCCCATAAATGAGAAAGGCTGTTAGCTGATTGGCCATGCAGGGATGTCAGCTGAAGATTCCAGACATAGTATCAGAACAATGTTAGCACTAAACATTCTTAGAAGAGGGAATAAATAAATGAGCAGCCAGGATAATTATAAGCTGACCTCACAGTGTCTGTACTTAAAATTTTCAGAAAACAGTGAAGGTGGACTCCAGAGTTTAGATGGCTAACTGGCTGCACTTCTTCCTGCCTTCCATCCTAAAAAGGAAAAATAAAGGAATTCGATCTAATCATCTGTAACTCTTTTTCTCTATTATAAGGACAAATCATTCCTTATCTGTTAACATTTAACCTGTTTAAAATGTGGTTATTTAAACATCAACACATTTACTGATATGTTTTAGAATAAACTTTTAGTCATCCAGAATGCTAACTTCTAAGAAGCTCAACTAATTGAGATACTGCTTCCAGTGTGGATAATCAGCAGAACATACCCTGAGTACACTGGAAAACTGAGAATTTCTGAATCATCAAAGAAAGATCCAAGAATATTCTGGGTTGTTCTAGGGTTATGTATTATACATTTTGCTATGGGCTTGTTTGGACATTGATCATCATTGATACCATTTTGGTAACTTTTACGTAACTCAGAGAAACAACTCATTAGGGACTCTATTTGTCAGTCGTTGAAAGAAATGAGAGTTTTCATAGTATAATGAAAGAAAGTTAAAGCAGAATAAGAAACCACGAACCTGTAAATAGTTGGATGGTGGAAATTACATGCAAAAGTTCTGTGGTTCTGTATTTACTAGCTGAGCATATCATGCATGTATTTATAGCTTTTTATGTGTCCCAAGAATATTTTTAGGAGATGACTAGCCCCCAAGTTATAAAGATAATTTCCTTAGAAGGAAAGAGCTTTGTCTGACTAATCCAAATGGTAAAACAAAAACAGGAGACAGGAAGATTAGCCTTTGAATCCTGAATAGCCTTGAAGTACAGTTAAATCAAAGCCTCAGATGGTGAAACTGTAATGGATTTAAATGAAAATTAAAATGAAGAAGAAAGCACTTTTTTAAAACTAAAAAGAAAGCACTAAATATCTCTTCTCTGGATTTGCTTCCTGCAGCTTGAGCGGGGGTCAGAGGAGGGAGTAGATGGCCTCTTGGAGATGCTTCTCCACTTCTGAGTCCCTGGGCTTGAAGAGGAGTGAGGCAGGAATATGACCCTGACAGGGAGCTTAGAAATGGGTTCCAACTAGGAAAATCACAGGAGGCAAGGAAGGCGAATTCCCTGAGAAGGAGATGCCTTAACTTGGAGGAGAGGTACCTCCATTCAAAGATCCAACTGGTCTTTTATTCATTTTAGAAGAAATTAGAAGAAATAAAGGAAGATACTGAAGCCTGAAGAGTTTGAGGACTGACTGGGAAACCCAGACTGAAATCACAGAATAGAGACCACGAAATAGCTACTAGCAATTTATTTCAGAGGAAGGCTTTGGTATTGGAAACAAATTCTTTTTTTTTTTTTTTTTTTTCCAGCACAGGGCAGATTGAAGGAAGAAAGTCTAGGTGGAGGTTTTAGGAGAACCCTGAGAATTCATATTCCTTTGAAGTTCCAATGTCTGTATTTATTGTAAAGCTACTAACAAATCTGCCATAAACACGAGGCCTGGATGGTTCAGCTGGGCTGCACTGTGTTACGGAACAAACTCAAATCTGTGGGTCATTCTCATGACCAAGCAAACTTGCCCCATTACCTTTCATAAGCATAAAATTTAGGATTGTAAAATAAACTTGAACCAGCATTTATGGAATGTGTCTGAAGACCTGCAGTTAGGTCACGGGTTATAGCTGCAAAGGCTGCTTCCTCTCTGCTCTTGGAAACTACCCCTGTTTCCACCACCCACCACACCCTTCCTCCTTCCTCCTGGCTTCTCAGAGCTCCAGCTCCAGGCTCCCTCTCTGCTCCAGGGACACAGAGAAGCTGAGAAACTCTTCCTGTAAAGAAGGGGAGAAGGGAGCTTGGGAAACAAATGGCATCTGCCAGTCACTCCACTTTCCCTTCTGTGTTTCCGTGTCTGTGTGTGCAGATGTACGACTCCTTCGTCCCTTTTGCATTCTCAGAATCAAGCCCAGTGCCCAGAATATAGTAGGTGCTCAGTGAGTGAAGTGCAAGTCGCTCAGTTGTGTCCGACTCTTTGAGACCCCAAGGACTATACATTCCATGGAATTCTTCAGGCCAAAATACAGGAGTGGGTAGCCTTTCCCTTCTCCAGGGGATCTTCCCAGCCCATGGATAGAACCCAGGTCTCCCACATTGCAGGCAGATTCTTTACCAGTTGAGCCAAAAGGGAAGCCCAAAGATACTGGAGTAGGTAGCTTATCCCTTCTCCAGCGGATCTTCCTGATCCAGGAATCAAACCAGGGTCTCCTGCATTGCAGGCGGATTCTTTATCAACTGAGCTATCAGGAAAGCCCAGGTGCTCAGTAAATGCCTGCAAAGTAAATGATCATTGTGTCAGAGAGTCATAGGAGACAAACTTTTCAGTGCAACTCAAATGGCAATCCACTCCAGTATTCTTGCCTGGAGAATCCCATGGACGGAGAAGCCTAGTAGGTTACAGTCCATGGGGTCGCAAAGAGTCGGACACGACTGGGCGACTTCACCTCACCTCACCTGAAAGTATAAAAATAAAATGCCTTTAAAAAAATTTAATAACTTGTTTTACTCTGTTAATATCATAACTCACTTAATGAATTCCCTATTAAAAGGTTTTTCAGTTTCTTGACTATAACATGACTATGAATATGCTTATGTATCTTTATATCCGTCCAATTTCTTCCCTATACATGGAGTGTCTGAGTCAGAATATTTTCTGACTCAAGTGCCTTTTATATGAGTAGAACATTGAGGACACTGATCACCTACATTCTAAACCAGAGACTTCTAAGTCCAGAAAACTTCTCATTTCTTTAAGGATGAGACCTTTACATTAAAACAGTAGACAAGAGGTAGAAAGTAGAAGACGAGTGGGCTACAGGTGAGCTTAATCTCACCTTCCTGAATTCTGATTGCAACTCTTTGGCTCACCCAAGAAGGCAGCTGTAATCCCGAGGCTGTAGGAGAAAGTCTGTCTTTCCTTTGCCACCAGAGAGCGGTGGGCATGATTGTCGACTTGTCCCAAGCAAAGGCTGGCACCACTAGGGGGAAGGAGAGGGGCCTGGGGATGAGATGGATTCTAGACTTGTGATGTTTAGGAAGGTTATGTCAAATAAAACACCTCTGGACTTCCCTGGTGGTCCAGTGGGTAAGAAGCTGTCTGCCAATGCAGGGAACATGGGTTCCATCCCTGGTCCAGAAGATCCCACGTGCTTCCGAGAAACTGAGCCTGTGTTCCACAACTGCTGAGCCCGAGAGCTGCAACTACCGAAGACTGAGTCTGAGGGCCTGTGCTCTGCAGCAAGAGAACCACCGCAATGAGAAGCCTGCGTGCCACAACTAGAGAAAAGCCTCCGCTTGCCACAACTAGAGAAAAGCTGGCACAACCACGAAGACCCAGCACAATCAAAAATAAATTTTTAAATGAAATTATTTTTTAAAAAGAGAAAAAGAAAACACTTCTGGTGCAATAACAAAGAGCTTAGTTTACCTTTCAAGCAAATCTGTGACACTCTCACGGAATTCAGGCTTCTCCCAGGAGGTTTTCAAGCCAACACTAAAAGCAGGGCTTGGAAAGGTTTTCTCCAGGCTCCACCCAGCCCCTTCGCCCTGATTCAGCATTTTCTCCTCTGCTCCTCACAGAGCTCACCATCCGGTGGGCAGAGAAATACAGCCTGGAGTGATGGGCTGCATCCTGGAGCGCAGCCAAGTCATCCACGCACAGGAGTTGGGTGTAGAGTGTGGGAGGTTCCATGGAGCGGGTTGAGCTGCTGGAGAGATCTGGAGGGCCACTGGGAGTTAGGGAGCCAGAGGGTGAAAGGGGAGAGCTCCTAGACTTGAGAACAAGTGTAGAGCAGGAGGCAGGCAGGGGAGAGCACAGCTACAGCCTGGGAAGGTGCTGGTGGTTCAGGGAGGCCCATGAGGAAGGCACTGTGTGGGGCAGGGAACGGGCTTGTGCTGCCATGGAGCTTGGCTCTCATCTCCGGGGCATAGGGAGCCATTGATGAGTTTTCAGAGGAAGAGTCTCATGGTTGGATTGTGTCATGGAAAAATTCTTGAGGGGGACAGAAGAGAGAAGGCTGGAGAGAGAAGATGAATGTAATCATCCAAGAGACACAACTAAGGCCAAGTCTTCATCCCCACTGCCAGCAACTAGGAAAGGAGTGGGGAGCGCAGACTTGGAGGCTAAAGGGAAGCCGACAGACTTTGAACAATGACAGGCGTCAGTGGAGGGAGAGAGGAGAGCGGGCAAGGGGAGTTGCTGGATTTCCGACATGAGCCATGTGAAGCTTAAAGGTGCCATTACACCTTCAAGGAGCAAGGTTGCAGAACTTGGAGACTTTAAAAGTGATGAGTCTGGCTTTTTCACCTTGAATTTAAAATATCTAAGAGCTAAGGCTTCCCTGGCCATCCAGTGGTTAAGATTTCGCCTTCCAATTCAGGGTGTGTGGGCTGGATCGAGGAGGTCGAGGTGGTCGAGGAGCTGGGATCCCATGTGCCTCGTGGCCAAAAAACCAGAACACAAAACAGAAGCGGTATTGTGACAAATTGACTAAAGACTTTAAAAGTAGTCCACATCAAGAAAACAAAAACAACTTTAGGATTTCCTGGTGGTCCAGTGGTTAAGAATCTGGTTGCCAATTCAGGGGACATGGGTTCGATTCCTGGTCCAGGAAGACTCCACATGGGCAACTAGGCTGCTGCACCACAACTATGAGCCCAAGCTCTAAAGTGTGTGATCCACGACTGCTGAAGCCCGTGCACCCTAGACTTGGTGCTCTGCAACAAGAAAGCCATCGAAATGAGAAGCCCACAGACCCCGCCTAGACAGTAGCCCCTGCTCACCTCAACTAGAAAAAGCCCAGAGGCAGCAGCAAAGACAAAGCATGGCCAAAAATAATCAATACTTTTAAAAACCTTTAAAAAATGTAAAGAGGATGAGATGGTTGGATGGCATCATCAATGCAGTGGACATGAGTCTGAGCAAACTCCAAGAGACAGTGAAGGACAGGGAAGCCTGGTGGTCTGCTGTCCATGGGGTTGCAAAGAATCGGACACCCCTGAATGACTGAACAACGAACAGCAACAAAAAACTTCAAAATAAAATATCTGAGGCCTGTCCAGGTGGAGGGGCTCAGTGGGCAGCTAGCCCTGCAGTCTGCAGAGAGATCCAGCCTGGCGAGGGATGCATGACTTCTGCCTCACATCTGTCTAAGGTGCCCAGGAAGTAGGCGCTGAGAGAAGGACCCACATGTGCATGGTTTACCATGGCAACACTCCCAGGGGGAGACCAGAAGGGAGTGGGAAGTGGGACAGGGAGGGATGAGAAGCAAGTAGATTGTTTCCCAGGACTGCCATAACAAAGCGCTGCCGTCTTTGTAGCGGGTAGCTTAAGCAACAGAAATGTATTGCCTGCCAAGTCTGGAGGCTAGGAGTCCAAGGTCCAGGCAGGTCTGGTTCCACGCCTCTTTCTTAGCTTCTGCTGGTTTGCTGGCAGTCTTTGGTATTCCTTCGCTTATAGGTGCACCACTCTAATCTCTGACTTAACATTCACATGGCATTCTGTGTGTGTGTGTGCAGTTCAGTTCAGTCACTCAGTCATGTCTGACTCTTTGCCACCCCATGAACTGTAGCACCCTGGGCTCTCCTGTTCTTCACTATCTCCTGGGGTTTGCTGAAACCCATGTCCTTTGAGTTGGTGATGACATCCAACCATCTCATCCTCTGTCATCCCCTTCACTCCTGCCTTCAATCTTTTCCAGCAGCAGGGTATTTTCCAATGAGTCAGTTCTTCGCATCAGGTGGCCAAAGTGTTGGAGCTTCAGCTTCAACATCAGTCCTTCCAGTGAATATTCAGGACTGATTTCCTTTAGGATGGACTGGCTTGATCTCCTTGCAGTCCAAGGGACTCTCAAGAGTTCTCTACAGCACCACAGTTCAAAAGCATCAATTCTTCAGCACTCAGTCTTCTTTACGGTCCAACTCTCTCATCCATACATGACCACTGTTATAGTTTCGACTATGTGAGTGGGCCTTTGTCAGTAAAGCAATGTCTCTGCTTTTTAATATGCTGTCTAGTTTTGTCATGGCTTTTCTTCCAAGGAGCAAGCATCTTTTAATTTCACGGCTACAGTCACCATCTGCAGTGATTTTGGAGCCCAAGAAAATAAAGTCTTACTGTTTCCATTGTTTCCCCATCTATTTGCTGTAAAATGATGTGACCGGATGCCATGATCTTAGTCTTTTGAATGTTGAATTTTAAGCCAGCTTTTTCATTCTCCTCTTTCACTTTCATCAGGAGGCTCTTTAGTTCTTCTTCATTTTCTGCCATAAGGGTGGTGTCATCTGCATATCTTAGGTTATTGATATTTCTCCCAGGCAATCTTGATTCCAGCTTGTGCTTCATCCAGCTCGGCATTCCGCATGATGTACTCCGCATATAAGTTAAATAATCAAGGTGATAATATACAGCCTTGACGCACTTCATTCTCAATTTGGAACCAGTCCATTGTTCCATGTCTGGTCCTAAGTGTTGCTTCTTGACCTGTATACAGATTTCTCAGGAGGCAGGTCAGGTGGTCTGGTATTCCATCTCTGAAAGAGTTTTCCACAGTTTGTTGTGATCTACACAGTCAAAGGCTTTGGCATAATCAATAAGCAGAAGTAGATGTTTTTCTGGAACTCTCTTGCTTTTTCGATGATCCAGTGGATGTTGGCAATTTGATCTCTGGTTCCTCTGCCTTTTCTAAATCTGGCTTGAATGTCTGGAAGTTCTCGGTTCACGTACTGTGTGTGTGTAGTTCTATCCAAATTTCTAAATTTGTGTTCAAACTTTTTATAAAGGCACCAATCATATTGGATCAGGGTTCACCCAACTCCAGTAAAACCTCATCTTTGTTAATTATATCTGTAATGAGCCTATTTCCAAATAAACATTCTGAGATACCAGAGATTAGTATTGCAACATGTGAATTTTGCGGGGACAAAATTCAACCCACTACACCAAGCAAGAGCTCCTGCAGCCTCACCCCTCAGGGCAGCTGTGAGAATAAGCATCACCTCAGAGCTGTCCCAGGCCGAGCTGGGCTCTCGTGTTCCCACACTGACAGTCTAATGACCTTGGTGGTGTGGAGGAGGGGACTCCGTAGCACTTCCAGTGCTGTGTATATCTTTGTGTGATTAAGAGCACACCAAAATAACTTTTTAAAGAGACCCAAGGCGATGCAGAAAAAGCATGGCATTGCCTATTACAATGATAGTCAAGATAGAAGGTCATTGGTTTCCCAAAATAAGGTCTCAAAGTCAAAAACCCACACTCTAGAAGCAGGAAGAGCAAGAGGGACCCAAGAAAGAGAAGGAGAGGTGGGATGGGGGAGCCAGGAATCCAGGTGATGAAACCAAGTGTCTCTTATAATGAAAACTTTAGATCCCAATCCCAAACATCAAGGCAGCTGGTTGACCAAATACGGTTGGTGACAAAAGGGCATTTTTAAAATCAGGACTGAAACATCTGAAATTTCTATGGTCATCATTTCTGGGCTTCACATGTGCTGAGAACCAAGATGAAGAAGATGAAGGCTCTGGGTCCAGTCAGCTGGGTCACCCCACGGTGGTGGGCAGTGTGGGTACACTCATACTTTCCGAGGGCTGGATTCTAGCTGCTGCGGAGTTTGAACGGTAAACACTCTGGTGGTGACTGCAGCCTGAGTCATGTTAAAGGAAACATCAAATAAAAGCAAAAAAAAAGCTCTGATTAGAAAAACTTCATCTAAGACAAGAAGTCTGATGTCTGAACACACTCATCCAGTTCCCAGACCTGGCCAGAAGACTTCCAATC
Organism: Oryx dammah; assembly: GCF_014754425.2. Classification (NCBI taxonomy): domain Eukaryota; kingdom Metazoa; phylum Chordata; class Mammalia; order Artiodactyla; family Bovidae; genus Oryx; species Oryx dammah. The sequence continues at coordinate 74,750,249 of NW_024070203.1, forward strand.
AAACAGCAATGGGTAGCAAAATATTTTCTCTGTAGTTTTTTTTTGGAAGACTCTTCAAATGTAGGACCATCTAGGAGATCAAAGTTGAAAGAACAAACATTATTGTTACATATTTCTTTTAGAAGGGGATGTGCTTCTCAGAACAGTTCTCTAAGGGGTACCATCCTCACCCAAACCATGTGGTCTGAGATTGGAAGGGGACCCAGGGAAAGTCAGGGAGTTGCTGCCTAAGGAAGGAGTACTGGGTGCTCGACCAACAGAAACAAAGGATGTGTGAGCATTGGCTCATCAGTCTATATCTCCCTTTAGAGACAAAAGGGAAGGGTATGTGGGTCCAGAGGCGCAGACAACTCGAATAGTGGTAGAGGTCCTTCATAGCTCTTGCACCTAGGAAGAAATTTTAAAAGCTGAAATATTGCTGGCAGTTACTATTAAAGGATTTACTTGTTAAGTTGCTAAGGAAGTTACAGAAACAGATGGACCATGCTACTTAGGAGATGAAATCTCAAGAGTTCCTGGGGGTTATGGGGCCCCATTTCCATCCCTCCCTCACTCCATCTGGACTTTGATGTGGGCTGTGGCAAAAATACCACCACTTGCCAGCAGAACTGCAGTTTAAAATATGATAACTTCATGTTGCTACACGGATGACATATCTCAGTTACCATCTTAGATGTCAGCTCTGTCTGAGACTCTTGCCTTTCGATTCCTTTTATGGTGCCAGGCAAGTAGACACTTACTAAATGAATAGAAAAAAACATGAACTTGTAAACAAGCAATGGACATCTGTTATGCATCTGTAGACACCAAACTCAGGGCTGGTTAGTTTCACGTGTAATTTAATTTAATCTGCATAATATTCCCGAACTGATTATCGGAGTGGTATCTTCAAGGAACTTAGGCTCTAGCTTGGAATATAAATCATAATGGAACAAAGTTACATGTAAAAATAATAGATAGTGGTATTGGTATAAAGATAGGTATATAGATCAATGGAACAGACTAGAGAGTTCAGAAATTGTCCTACACATATACGGCCCCTTGCTTTTTGAAAAGAAGCCAAGAAAATATAATGGGAAAAGAACAATCTTTTCCACAAATGGTACTGGAACAGTTGGTTATCCTACATAAGAAAAGGAATCTTAACCCTTACTGCACACTGTATATGAAGCATAAACCCAAGTGGATCATAGGCCTAAGTGTAGGAGCTGCTGCTGCTAAGTTGCTTCAGTCGTGTCTGACTCTGTGCGACCCCATAGACAGCAGCCCACCAGGCTCCCCCGTCCCTGGGATTCTCCAGGCAAGAACACTGGAGTGGGTTGCCATTTCCTTCTCCAATGCGTGAAAGTGAAAAGTGAAAGTGAAGTCACTCAGTCGTGTCTGACTCTTTGCGACCCCATGAACTGCAGCCTACCAGGCTCCTCTGCCCATGGGATTTTCCAGGCAAGAGTACTGGAGTGGGGTGCCATTGCCTTCTCCGAAGTGTAGGAGCTAATGCTATAAAAACTTTAGAAGAGAACACAGGACAATATCTTAGTGACTTGGGTTGGGGAAAGATTTCTTAAATAGGGCACAAGAAACATGAGCAACAAAAGAAAAAAATAATAAATTGGAGAATTCATCAAAATTTACAAAGACTGACTATAGGCCTTTCCAGGTGGTGTTAGTGGTAAAGAACTCGCCTGCCAAAGCAGAAGGCATAGAGATGTCGGTTGGATCCCTGGTTGGGAAGATCCTCTGAAAAAGTGCATGGCAACTCACTCCAGAATTCTTGCCTAGAAAATCCAGTGGACAGGGGAGCCTGGCTTGCCATAGTCCATAGCGTTGCAAAGAGTTAGACACGACTGAAGTGACTTAGCGCACACACACACACACACACACACACACATGACTACAGGCCACAAAGAATTTAGGGAGGAAGATTAAAACATTCAATACCTTTCTTGTGGTGGTGTTTACACAATTACAAACACAGTATAAAACTCTCCTAATTGAATACTTAAAATTGGTGGATGTTTATTGTATGCAAGTGATAGCTCAATAAAACTGACCTGACCCCAAAATGAAGCCTGTATCATCCTCAATTGACAGATGAGAAAACTGGGGCTTCATGAAAGGTGAGCAACACGACTGAAAAACTAGCAAGCAGTGGAGGTGGGCTCTGAACCCGGGTGTTTGAGTGCACAATCCATCTTCTTTCTTTAGCATCTTGTTCCCTTCCTTGCTGTTCACTCTACAACCAATTACTAAAGGCTCATATTAAAGGAATCTGACAGCCAGCAGAATAAGGCATGTCTCAGACAGTCCCATGCCAAAGAATGTACAGGTTAGTCTTCCTCATCTAATTCTTACTTCGAAGCCCTGCCCTCCCCTGGCTCCTCTCATGGTTTACTGACCTGCCCAGGGCATGCGTGTCCTGCCTCTGAGATGCATGATTCTCCAAGGCCATCCTTAACCCAGAATCCTACTGGCCCTGCCTTTACCACCTAAGTCTTTGCTTCCCTCATCTCCACACTCAGATTGACCCCATCTCACCTTCAGTTACTTTTGCCTGGTTTTTCTCGGCCCTACTCGATTTTGTTCTTATTTATCTTGTTCTTTCTTGTGAGCCTTGTCATCTACAGACCTAAGAAGTCCCTAACACGTCCATCGGCTTCATGGAATGCTATTATTGAGCTTGCGTGCCCCTCAAAGCACCCGAGACAGCCCCTGTTACACACTAGGAGCCGCAGGTTGCGTGTGAATCTTCTCATCACGACCTAGTTCGAGCGAACAGCGTTTGTAAGGTGATTGCTCTGTCTCCCGTTTGGCTGGGGCTTACAAACACAGAATGAAGAAGACGTGGTCCTTGCCTTTAGGGGGCTGACAGCACATGGGGGAGACGGGTGTGTCAAGGTGTACTTTCCCACCAGTGCAATGGATGCAGTGATAGTAATAGGAGTGAAGCCCAGGCTGTTACGGCAGATGACACACCCACCCTGCCGGAGGTTTGGGGCAGTGTGGTGCAGGGTGCCGTGATGGGGGGTGATGCGGACAGCCCTGCCCATGGGGAAGATGACCTCTGCTGCATTGGAAGGACAGAGAGGAGACTTAAAAGTCCTAGGAAGACATGTGCAAACGCATGGAAGTATGAAAGAGCGCACGTGTCTAGGGAAGCAGAGTTTGGTAACACCAAGTGAGGACTATAAAGGGAGAGGTGGTCCCTAAGGTCTAGGAGGTGCAGGAGGCTAGCAAGAGAGGGCTTTGTGACAAGAATCAGAGCCCCAAGCCAGCTCAGAGCCAGGAACAATGTTAACAGAGACAGGCTGACCCAAGGGCAGGAAGTAAAATCATGGGAAAAGCATTTACGGGGCTTTGACTCTGTGTGAGGCAATGTTATAATCACTTTATGCGTGTTTATCACTTTTCAGGTAGTAACACCATTATTATGGAGAAGGCAATGGCACTCCACTCCAGTCCTCTTGCCTGGAAAATCCCATGGGCGGAGGAGCCTGGTAGGCTGCAGTCCATGGGATCTCGAAGAGTCGGACACGACTGAGTGACTTCATTTCCACTTTTCACTTTCATGCATTGGAGAAGGAAATGGCAACCCACTCCAGTGTTCTTGCCTGGAGAATCCCAGGGACAGGGAAGCCTGGTGGGCTGCTGTCTATGGGGTTGCACAGAGTCGGACACAACTGAAATGACTTAGCAGCAGCAGCAGCAGCAGCAGCAACCATTATTATGCCCATTTTGCAGATGAGATAACCTAGACCTAGAGAGCATAAGCAATATGACCATAATATGGTTTTCTTAAGATGTGAACACAGGAAGTGTTAGTCACTCAGTCGTGTCCAACTCTGCGAGCCGATACAATAGCTAGAAATCTCAAATAAGGAAGATAATATTGAATGTTGAATGTGAAAGTCGCTCACTCGTGTCCAACTCTGCTTCCCCATGGACTTATAGTCCATGGAATTCTCCAGGCCAGAATACTGGAGTGGGTAGCCTTTCCCAAAATACCAAAGGAAGGTATTCTACCTAAAAAAATAGTCAGAGGTTTGTAGATCTCTCAGTCTCTAGGATAGCAGGTCTATTATCTGGGTAAGATTATAATTTACAAACATAATAAAGTAGAAATCGGTTTATGACGCTTTCATGCAATGCTGATTAGGTTATGCCTTCTGAGCTGGTTTCAGGCGTGCTTGGTGGATCACGCCTCTTCCTGTGTCCCAGCGGCCGTGTCTACTGAAGAAGGTCCCCTGCACCTGTTGTCAGATGTACCACGACACAGAGGGGACCCTGGGGAGACCCAACACGCAGCAGAATAAGACACAGACTCCGAACATGTGGGTCATACCGTCCCTTGGTATCTTGAAGGGCAGAACAAACATCTTGTTGCTCACAGAACAAAGTTCAAATTCCTTAGTTTGACCTTCGAGGCCACCCACAATGACCTTTCCCAACTCATGTATCACCGCCTCCTGCCACACAGCTCTTCTCCAGCCCAAATGACCCACCAACCATCTTTTCAAGCTGACTTGTGTATTCCTAGGCCTGGGTCTTCAATCTCAGCGTCGCCTTGGCCTGTCTGCACCTGCCCCGCCTTGCTCCCAGCTGTCCTTCCAGGCTCAAGTCAAGGACAAGCTGGTCACTCTCCTGAGGCGTTTGTTTAACACTTATTTGCATCATTCCTCACTACCCTGCCCACCCTCACCTGCAAGGGGGCAAGACTAGTCCAGGACAAGCTTGCACGCCCCCAGAGACCAGGACTGGGCCTGACAGACACCAGGTACCTCATAGACAGCAGCCCTCCAGGCTCCCTCGTCCCTGGGATTCTCCAGGCAAGAACACTGGAGTGGGTTGCCATTTCCTTCTCCGGCTAAATGACTGCAGAGTTTACTTAATTTTTTATCGCCTCCAACTCCTAAGAACCACAGAAAATTGTATTTCACAGCTCTACTCCACGACTTGGTCTAGAATCTACGGCCTCACTGGTTAGGGAGTGATGCTAGTAAGACATTTTCCTGATGTCTAACTTAGCTCCTCCTGCCACTTTATCAGCTTACTTTGGTACTGGTGGCGCCACCTCCGTACTTTGGAGAACAGTGGGCGCCCACATTCGGGGCAACGACTCTTGGTAGAACTCAGAACTCTGTCACAAGACAATTTGCTAACACACGTAGCCGATGTCTCCTAAACAGAGCCCCGCAAAGTGGGCGCCCCCATGGTGTAACTAGCCCCGCGCCTTTCAGCCCTATTTCTACCTAATCGAGGCCTGCTCTTCATCTGAAGTTTCTGTTAAATCTGTTTTCTCCCCTCTGGGTTGAATCTCCCTCAGTTGTCCCAGGGATTATTTCTGGCCTCGGCCAGTGTTTTCCATTTGAAAGAGGAAGCAATACTCGTGTAAGGGTCTGACTTCCCTGGTGGCACAGTGGAGAAGAATCGCCTGCCAGTGCAGGGGACATGCGTTCACCCCCTGGTCTGAGATTCCGCATGCCTCGGAGCCACTAAGCCCGTGGGCCTCAACTACTGAGCCCACATGCTGCAGCTGCTGAAGGCTGTGTGCCTAGAGCCTGTGCTTGGCAACAAGAGACGCCGCTGCGATGAGAAACCTGGGCACCACAATGAAGAGTAGCCCCCGCTCGCCGTAGCCAGAGAAAGCCTGACTGAAGCAACCACGACCCAGTGCAACTAAAAAAAAAAAAAAATTTTATTGTAGGGATCTAAGAGAAACTTCTCCATATATTAAACCCTGTCTATGTGTATAAGAGAGAGTGAGATAGAGAGATTGTGGAGTTTCCATTTTTATGGAGGTTCCATTCTAAAGATCAGGTTACAGTATATATATATTAAAAAAAAGCAGTCTAAAATTTAATGAACATAAGGTAAGCATTTGGAAACCCACTTAAATACTTGGAATAGCTCTTCTCACAGCTGGGTCCTCTGTCATTTGAGCTCTAGGAAACTGATCAAAGACCGCAAATAAGCCTTTATGTGGTCACCTCAGTCTGGCCTCAGAGCAATAGATGTTGAGAGAGACAGAGAGAGCGTGGTGCCTCCCACAGAGTTCAAGGCTTGGCATTTTTTAGTTTTTAGAATTATTTGATGATTTTTTAAGTTTGTATTTTTCTGGCACAGCCCGAGATTCTTCATTGCCTGGATCAATCTTAAAGAATAGTGGGGTTTGTGGCTTTGCTTTTGGACATTAGGTAAAAAATCTCAATCATTGTCTCCATCTTCATAAACACACACACACACACACTCACACACACACACATCGATACACACACACACATTCACACAGTATACTCACGCACACACATTCACACAGTATACTCACACACACACACACTCACATCCACAATGGCGTGCAACCAAACTAGCGAACCTGTCCAGGGTGAGGACTGCCTGCGGCTCTTTCTCGGCTCTTTCTCGAGAAGAGCTGCTTGGAAGTAACCCTCCCGGCTTAGAAAAATAAGCCCAGTTTTACCCTTTATCCAGCAGATGGCGCTGTGCACCACGCTCTGTAGAGCAATGTGCTCGCTGCGCGCTAAATCGCTTCGGTCTTGGCCGGCTCTTTGCGACTGTACGGACTGTAGGTCACCAGGCTCCTCTGTCCATGGGATTCTCCAGGCAAGAATACTGGAGTGGGTTGCCATGCCCGCCTCCAGGGGATCTTCCCGACCCAGAGATCGAACCCGTGTCTCCAGGGTCTCCTTCACTGGCAGGCGGGTTCTTTACACCAGCGCCACTTGGGAGCCGATCCTTGGTGTCTCAGGCGGTGAAGAATCTGCCAGCAATGCGGGAGACCTGGGTTCCATCCCTGGGTCAGGAAGATGCCCTGGAGAAGGGAATGGCTACCCACTCTAGTATTCTTGCCTGGAGAATCCCGTGGACAGAGGAGCCTGGTGGGCTACAGTCCATGGGATCGCAAAAGTGGGACGCTACTTAGAGACTAAACAGCAACTCAACACCAACCCCCAAACAGAAGAGTGTGACCCCCCGAAGCCTGGAGTTAGGACCAGTCTCCACTCTGATTCATTCTCCCCTGCAGTCTACAAGACAGTATGCATCGACCACAAGCCTGGGCGTGGATCATAAATGCATTAAAACTGCCTCCCACTGAGGAATTCATTCTCAGCAACAGCTCAGTGGTGCTTCCCATGTGCCTGGCACAATTCTCAGAGCTGGGGAGAGAGAGCTGAGCGAAACAGATGATTAGATGAAGTTCAGTAAAAACAAAGATAACTCTGTCATGTAATGGCTGTTTCTAACATGTGCTCAGAAGGAAAACGAAGCTGGCTCTTTCAGCAGGCAGGTCTGAGAACCTTTCTGGGGAGGCGACCCGTGAGCAGAGGCCTGAATGATTCTAAGTAGGTGGCTCCAGTCTCAGGCGCACCTTGAAATCATCTGGGACACCTTAACCACACTGGAGCCTGGGCCCACCCAGAGCCTGCTGATGTAACTGGTCAGGGTGGGGTCTGGGCACTGGGGGTTTTAAGTTTCTCATATAATCCTGGTGCATAGCCAGCATTGATAACCCTTAATTCCAAATAGCTAACAAGAAAGCGTGCCCGTTGGTAGGGAATTATCCCAAAGCTAAATGAAAAGGGACTCTTTCTGGTGCTGATGGAAGCCCTGTCCCAGGCTGCTACCCGGAACCCAGGCAAGCTGGGCAGCAGAACCCACTGAGCCAGCCAGGAGACACTTGGTGCTGGGCTGGTGAACCGCCCCGCTTCTCTGAGGATCAGGGGAAGCATGAGCACTGCCCCATCCTGCCCCTGCATGGGGTCACTAGAGCGGCCTGCCCAGAAGTAGGGGCTGTCCTCCCGTTTCTGGGTCTTAGTGTAAGGAGCACCCTTTTTCTCCCCAGGGTGACCCCCTTGAGCTGCTTCTCTAACATTCCCATCTCTTCTGACCTTGAGCCTCAGCTGCCTGCCTCTCCCCTTCTCCTCTGGAACTCATCAAAGAATCTTTAAGGGGATGGGGTCTTCAGATTAGATCTGGGACGTGATGAGTGGTCACAGGGGAGACTGAGGGATTCCAGCCCTCAGCTGCTAACCCAACCTCTGCCTTCGTGGGGACACGGATGGGCCATCTCCATGGGCGCCTGACAGGGAGCGGGGGACAGAGAATGCTTGGCTGCCCATGAGCATCTCCTTGTTTCTCTTTCAGACAAGCTGGACATTGTCCTCCCCCTTCTTTGAAATGCCGACTGGGAGTGACTCTCCCCCTCCCCCTCCCTCAGGCTCCTGGTCCAGGTAAGGTCTATGCTCTCAGGCACTGAGATTTTGAAGGAGGCCAGTCTGAGGATCCCAGCTGGGACAGACATGCTAAGAGGAGAGACTGTGTAACGGAGTCGCCATCGTATTCGTCTTGGCACCCAAGGCCACGGTTCTCTCTTTCTCTTTACTTTTAATCATGGAACATTCAACTCATATACAAAAACAGAAAGAACAGTAAAGTGAAGCCCCATGGGCCCCCTCACCCAGTTTTGACAAGTTGCCAACCTTATGTCATCTCTTGTCATTAATTCCAGAGGGCAAGGGTGGCGAATTTAAAGCACATTTCAGACAACTTATCATTTTACACATAAATGTGTCAGAGGGATATCTTAAACTTTTAGAACTTTTAAATATAGCCAGCATAAAAGTCCTTTTCTTTCTTTTTTTTTTTTTTTTTGGCCATGCTGCATAGCTTGCCAGATCTTAGCTCCCCGACCAGGGATTGATCCCGGGCCCTGACAGTGAAAGCATTGAGTCCTAACCACTAGACCACCAGGGGATTCCCAACCACCAATTCTTTATCATCTAATATCACATTTCCAGTAGTCATGTACAGATGTAAGAGTTGGACCATAAAGAAGGCTGAGCACCGAAGAATTGATACTTCCAAACTGTCGTGTTGGAGGAGACTCTTTGACAGTCCCTTGGATAGCATAGAGATCAAACCAGTCAATCCTAAAGGAAATTAACCTTGACTATTCATTGGAAGGATTGATGCTGAAGTTGAAACAGCTCCAATACTTTGGCCACCTGATGCGAAGAAGTGACTCATTGGAAAATACCCTGATGCTGGGAAAGATTGAAGGCAGGAGGAGAAGGGGATGACAGAGGATGAGATGGTTGGATGGCATCACTGACTCAATGGATATGAGTTTGATCAAGCTCTGGGCATTGGTGATGAACAGAGAAGGCTGATGTGCTGCAGTCCATGGGGTCACAAAGAGTTGGATATGACTGAGCGACTCAACAACAACAAATACCTTATTAGCTCATACTCATATTTCTGTATCTCAGACGTCAGTTCTCTTAAACTGAGATCAGATTGTTACTTGATATACACTTTATTGATTTTCCGTTTAACCCACTTCAACTCCCCAACCTTTCTTGTTGGAAGCAGGGCAGGGAAGTAGGGGAGAAGTTTTCCCTTTGACATTGACCTGAGAGGTTTAGTGGAAGGCCTGTGAGTCTCAGGCTCAGACTCAACCCAGATCTGCTCCTTGTGACTTTGTCTGGGGTCTGGACAAACGTCTCCTCGGGGAAGGCACGCTTGCTGGTTAGGAGCCTCAAAATTCACAGAGAGAGGTCTGTGAAAATACTTGTCAAAAGTAAACAAACATTATTACACAAACCTCCAGTATTTCCCCTGTAAAAAAAAGTTATTCGTTGAGCTTGGTTCTCTGATGTGAAGTCAATTGAACCACCCAGATCTTTCTGAAGAAATGCGTTTCATGTTTCATGGCCTTGTTCTTAAAAGAAAACAATGTCTGCCACCTCCTCCGCCCCCCAAAAAGCATTAAACTGCTCTTTCGAGTTTAGAAGTCATTAGAGGATGGCCTTTAGCTGTTGTTCAGTTTTTTTGTTTGTTTGTGTGTTTGCTGGGTATTCATTGCGATGTGTGGACTTCTCTTGTTGCTTTGCATAGGCTCCAAAGTACATGGGCTCACTAGTTGTGACAAGGGGACTCAGTGGCTCCCTGGCGTGTGGGATTTTAGTTCCCTGACCAGGGCTTGAACGCACGTCCCCTGCACTGGAAGGTGAATTCTTTACCACTGGACCACCAGCAAAGTCCCAGCTCTTGGTTAGTTTTGATTCTTTTTCTATGGAAGCTGTTCACTTAGAAAGAAAAGAGAGAAAAAGGAGAGCAAAAAACCAAAGTGTGTTCACTGGGATGTAGTCAGAGGCAGGATGCTGTATTGTAATTTATCTCTGAGCAGAAAGAGGTTTCACTGCACTGTATTATTTACCAGGTCAAGCCCTTTGTTGATGTAAAACCCACAGGGTGTCAGAGGCAATTTCTTAGCGATGCTTTAGGGCAGTGTATTAGTTTCTATCGCTACTGTAACAAAGCACCACACCGTGGAAAGGAACACAGCTTTACTGTCTTACAGGTCTAGAGATCAGAAGTCCAAAATGAGTCTTACAGAATTAAAATTGAGTTGTTGACCGGCACGGTTCCTTCCGGAGGCTCCGGCTGAGAACTTCTTCCCCACCTTCTCCAGCTTCTAGAGGCTGCCCTCATTCCTTGGTTCGTGGCCCCTCCTCACATCACTCAGACCTCTTGCCCTGTCATTACAGCTTTACTCTCCACTGTGATCTCCTGTATCCCTGATAGGAAGACGCTTGTGATTATATCGAACTCCAGAATAATCTCCTCATCTCAACATCTTTACCCTAAACACATCTACAAGTTTCTCCTGCCGTGAGTGCTGACATGCACAGTTTCAGGGAACTAGGACTCAGACATTTTTCAGAGGTTGAAAAATTCTGAATTCCTTCCCTGGTAAGGAAGGAATGAACTACTGGAAAGCAAGGCTTCACAAACCACCTCAGAACTGTCTCCTCTCTTAAAGTCTTCCTGTTGTTGTTGTTGTTTAGACACTGAGTCATGTCTGATTCTTTGCAACCCCATAAACTGTAGCCAGCCAGGCTCCTCTCTCCATGGGATTTCCCAGGCAAGAATACTGGAGTGGGTTGCCATTCCCTTCTCCAGGGGATCTTCCTGACCCAGGGATCGAACCCACATCTTCTGCCTTGGTAGGTGGGTTCTTTACCACTGAGCCACCAGGGAAGCCCCTTTAATGTCTGTCTGGGGATGATCAATGGGCATTTACATACACTGTGCCCCGGCAAAACCCAGAGCTGGTCATTTGTCAAAGGGCAGGAATTTGTGGGCCCCAAAGCAGGTAACATGTATTCTTCCCTTCCCTAAGAGTAGAAATGCTTCAAAACTGTGAGCATCCATTTCTAGACAGGTATTCCATCTGCTGTAGTCATCAGATGGTATCTGTTCAGGCCCTACCTGGCTTCACGGGGCTATGCAGACATTGGATACATTTGCCATCCCTCAGGCCCAAGCCTCAAGGGTCAGGCAGTGTTCGCTTCCCGTTTCTCAGAACGCTGGCCCTGGGGGCCCTGATCTTCCACACAAGAAGTGTCTCTCTCTGCCTTGCTGGAGAGACCCATGGAGAGGTCCAGAGGTAACCGAGAGAAGAGAAGCCGAACTGAGTGCAGCCTGACCGAGGCACTAGGTGTGTGAGCAAGCTGCCTCGGACCTTCTAGACCAGCCCAGTGGCCAACCAAATACCACCAATGGCCCAGTCCACTCCATGGGCAGCAGCAGAATCACCCAGTCAAGTCCTTCCTGAATTCCTGCTCCACAAGTTGTGACAGAGAAGACTGGCAGCAGCGTTAGAACCCTGGGTTTCACGGCAGTCTGTGTCCCGCGTCCTCTGTGCACCAGCCGCTTTCCGGTGGGTCCGAGGGTGGAAATGGGCACCATCCTTAAATCCCAGTCCAGAGCGTCATCCGAGGGCGTGGACAGGGACTGCCCCACTCTCCATAGCGATAAAGAGGTGACTCATCTCCGAAGTGGGGACAATGGAAATGAGGACTTCCAGAGCTGTTTGTGGTGACACGTGGAATAAGAAAGCTTTGTAATCTGAGAACGCCTATTCCGATGTAACAGTTTCTAGTGGTAGTTATAGCAACGGTACTACGGGAGGAATCAAACAGAGGACACTCACTCATTCCCTGCTTGTTTGAACACTGTCTCCAAGTGTGGGTGTTGATTACCAGTTTTAAAGTAATTTGATTTTTTCATCATAACTTGTTTTCAGATTTAAGAGGGGAAAAAATGACAAGGGAGAAGAAAAACAAATTACTTTTTTCCTCCACAAGAGTTTGGGATCTCATGTGGTCCTTCTAATACATTATGTAATTGTGGATTATGTAATCTGTGGACCAATGTGTTATTCTCTTCCTGTCCTGAGCTGACCCTCCACTCTCTTGCCTTCTCTGAGCCACTCAGTTTTATATGTGCTCACCCACAGCAGTGGAGTGTTTCACAGACTTCACTTGAGCCTATGGCTAATTTAAAATCAATTGCCCTTCAGAAAGTTTGACCAAGCCTAATCCAAAGAGTGATGAAATAGCTGGAGTGGGATAAGTCTGCTTCTCTAGGGAAGACAGTTCATGTGATCAAGCAGTTAATTTGAGTCTAGAAAACAGCCAGCCCGTGCAATGCTACAACACTGCCTTTGAAGACATTTTGAGTGTAGTCTGTCCACCGTGAGGCCTGTAACAGATCAGCAGCTGAAATCCAAGGGTTGTCAGGAGCCAGACCAGTGCAGCCTCTGGGATCCGAGGCCTTTGGCTCCAAGATCTGGGAGTCTGTTCTGAAGTACTGAGACAGGTACACAGCTGCACACATTCTTCTCTAGTAGAGTGAGATTTCTGGGCCGACTGTCCAATTTTGAATTTTAAAAACTGGCTGGGCATTTGCATACATTTTTAGCCAGGTGAGGCTTTGCTTGTGGTTGACTAGCCTACTCTGACTGAAAACAGATGAAACCCAGGCATCTGCAAGCAATACGCATCGGGCCTGTCGTGGCTCCACCTCTGTGGGACCACTACCACGCTGGAGGAAGGTGAGGTCAGTGGTGCCCAGGCTTTAGCTTTTCCGTGTCTGAGGTTTTTCCACTTGTGGTAGTCGCTGTAAGTGGGGGTAACAGGCTCTTCCAAGGTCAGGGCGCCAGCTTCCCTAGAAGGGGCCCTGGTTATGCAAGGAATCGGCTATGCCCTGGGCCCAATGTTGAAAGCCTGGGCTAGGAGTTGAAACCACAGCCCGAGCTCCAAGCGAGTCCCATGGTCTGGAGAGAAAGGGAAACGACCAATACTGTGAACCCCGGCCATGATCTTTGTTTTGGCTGAGGAAAGGATGGAAGGAGTCCTTCCTCCGACAAAGGTGAAATATCTCAAGGCCAAATTGACTGGCACCCCCACGATTACGCCCCCAAAATGCCTAAGCCACAGGACACAGGAGGCATCAGAGAAGCGCCCTGGAGGGTGTGAACCTGCAAACCAGCCGAGCCGGGGTGGGCAGGGCGTGGTGGGGCTGAGCCGCGCATGTGGCTGGGTGGGGGGCCTAGGGGAGGAGGACGGCAGCATCGCAAGGGAGGGACTGGGGCCAAGCCTGCCTGCTTCAACCACTTGGGTGGGCTTTTGGCAAGTTCTCGGACCTCTCTCGAAGTTAGAGTTCCTTCATTCAGAGAATGGGGCTGTCGTTATCTCCCTCGGGGGTTGCTGACGCGTCTATGTCGAGGATGCCTGTGGAAGGTCATGGGAAGGCGGGGCCAGGCTGGCCGGAGCTGGGGTTAAGGGTGGGAACGGTGGGGTGAACCTCATGAGAAACAGTGGGGGGACTTCCCTGGTGGCCCGTGGTTAAGCATCCACCTTCCAATGCAGGGGACATGTGATCCCTGGTCAGTAACTAAGTTTCCACGTGCCTTGGGGCAACTAAGCTGGCATGCCCGCCTGCTACTACTGAACCCCTGCCCTCTATAGCCTGAGTGCTTCGATTAGAGAAAAGCCCTCTTGCCAGAACAAAGACCAGTGCAGCCAAAAGAACAAAAAAGACCCTGGGGCTGAAGTCAGTCATTGTCCTCCCATCCCTGCCTGGGGAAGGGGGTGGATTCTACATGGGGCTTAGGGCCTCCATCAGGACTGCTCTGGGAGCCAAGGAGGGGGTGGGGAGAGTGGCCCTGGTTTCCACAGCATTGTTCCTGTCCCGAGCTGTGCCACAGGCAAGGGGGGCTTGGGACTCCCCACTCCAGGCTGGGCCGACCCTCAGCTCCTAACCAGTGCTTGTACATATCCAGCAGCTCCAGATTCCAGGTTCTCTGCTTTCCCTGTCTCCTTGGCCCCATCTGGCAAGATTTTACCCATTAAGACCAATCAAATTTGATCAAAGATGGACTTCAAATGACTATTTAGAAAGAAGATTAAGTAGCAGCTCTTTATACCCCCCCTTTTTTTTGCAGCTCTTATTCTAAGCCATCCGCCCCCAAAATAAACTTGCTTTCTTGGTTTGAACCAAAAATTTCCCTTGCCAGACAGATGCACACACAGCGACCGCTCTGGATTTGCAGAATTCTTCAGATACATTATTTATTAGCTCACAGGTGCCACGTCTAGTTCTGAGATAGATGTCAGGAAGGCTGGAGAAGAAAATGCTAAAGGAAGTTTCTGTTCATGAGTGTGGTGTCTTTGAAACCCTCTCTCCATTAACCATGTATCACATCTAATGTGTGTGTGTGTTTGTTCGTGACATCAGGAGCAGGATTTCAAAACATGTTGTGAATCCTATATTCCAGCCTCAGATTTTGCTGCATAATGGCCTTGCCTGTAAACAAGTAAGCAACTTGGTCTCACTTTTATCGTTTTGATGAAGTCAAGGTTTGTTTTTTGGAAAACAAAGGCAATGATGCCTTTTTCCATTCTCCTAGTTCCAGGGCAGGAAAAGAAATGCAGATGTAAAGAACAGATGTGTGAATACAGAACAGGAAGGGAAGGGGAGGATGAACTGGGAGATTAGGTTTGACATATGTACACTACGATGTGTAAAATAGCTAGTGGGAAGCTGCTGTGTAGCACCGGGAGCTCAGCTCAGTGCTCTGTGATGACCTAGAGGAGTGGGACAGGGTCGGGTGGAAGGGAGGTCCAAGAGGGAGGGGATAAATGTATACATATAGCTGATTCACTTTGTGTACAGCAGAAACTAGCAATGTTGGAAAGCAATTTTTAAAGATGATGCCTTTTCCCAAATGCTTTGCATCCGCTCACTCACGAGATAATCACAGCAGTCTTGTGAGGCAGCTCCAAAGCTGGCATTTGTGGAAAATGAAGCCACAGAGCCACCGAGGGTCCTGGCAGATGTCACCCGCGGGTGGTGACACAGGAAGGTTGGAGCCCAGGTTTACCGCTTTCCGGTCTCTTACCGATGAAAATTTTAAAAATAACAATTAAAATTTTTTAGTATAAGAATAATGCAAACACATGGCAAATATAAAAAAAGGAAGTGGAGAAAATTAGGGAACAAAAATGACCCTTAGTTCCACTACCCAAACACAATTATTTTTTTCATCATGATACTGTTTTCCAGATCCAAAGGGAGATTTTTGACCCAGAAAATAAACCACTCCTCTAAGTTCATCTTGTGGGGTACTTGCACTTAGTTGCTTTGCTTGCTTTAGGTACTTGCTTTAGTTGGAATGTCACCCAGATCCGCCTTTGCGTCTGGGGAGACAGGTGGCGGCCCACACAGTGTGAACTGATGGGCACCAGAAGAGAGCCACTGGTGCCCACTCTCATCCTCTGGGGCCGTGGTGAAGCCACTTTCCAGGTGAAGTAGTCACGTCTCTCCCTGCTAACTGGCAATGTGTCTCCTGGGATGAGGAACCCATTCCCAGGCAGGAGTTCCTCAGATCAACCGGCTCAGAACAAGGCTGTGACAGAAACAGATAGGATGAACCGCTGTTAAAACTAGCCTTGGGGGTCTTTCCCAGACTGTCACAGGGGTGGGTAGTCTCTGGTAGATGTGGGAAGGACGGTCAAGGCGCCATTACTTCCACGGCGGCCACTGCCTGCACGCTGGGCAGACCTTACTTTCCAAGGATGGAGCTATCTATCTCACGCACGGGCTCCCTCACCATGTGCCTGGTGCCCCCGCCCACTGAGAGGTGGGCCTGTTTTTCCTCCCCTTGAGTCTAGGCGCTAGCCTAGAGAGCCACTGGAGAAATGTTGAGAGTGATGCCATGGGCCTTCAGAGGCTATAGCAGAAGAAGGTCATGGTTTCCACCTGACATTCACATTTCTCCCCACCATCTTCTAAGCTCAACTTGGGAAACCAGCCTCCGTGTACTGAGGAAGCCCAAACTAGTTCAGGCAGAGAGACAGAAGGAGAAAAGCCAAGAGAGGCCTTCAGCCAAGAGCCAGCATCCACCACCAGTCTTGTGAAAGAACAAGCCTTCAGAAGGTGCCAGTCCCGTCTTCAAGGCTTCAAGGCCTCCAGCTGAGGCTCAGTCTCTGTAAAGCGGACACAAGCCAGCCATCCTCACTCTGCCCTGACCAGACTCCTGACCCACAGAACCCATGAGTATGACACATGGCTGTTTGATGCCACTAAATTTAGGGGCAAATGGTCACACAGCCCAAGTGGCTGCAACATGTGCGCCCAATGTCATCTAATGAAGAAAGACATCTAACCCAGAAAGTCGCATGTTCATTTTGTAAAAATATCACCAGCCCCAAGTCTCGTACTATAAGTCCTGCAATCTAGGAGCCACGATAAACCCCCTGCCTGAACTCGCCTCCCTGTCTTTACTTGACTGATTTCTCTCTCCTTTCCTCCAAGTCAGAGGTGTTGTAGCTAAGGTTACCCAGGGACCACAGGAGGGCCCCAAACTCTTACTGTAGAATCCACCCTTCATGTCTCCCAGCCTCTGGTGAGTGGGGAGAGGGGTGGAGGTTTGTAGGCATGAGACACAGAGGCTTTCATGAGGGATGGCACATTGGAGGTTTGGTGAATAGTCTTTAGACACAAACTCCCAAGAGTGTGTGCTGGCTGTCACATCTAATACTTTTAACTCGGCAAAAAGTAGTACAGATTCAAGATTTAAAACTCTAAATCATGCAGGCTGAGAGGCAAACACCCCCTCATCCACTCCTTCCATGCCTAGCAGTGAGCACTGTTAACACACAGGGAGGCCCCTTGCTGACAGAAACCCTGGAAACAGACTGTCTGGCACTGAGTCCCAGCTTTGCTGGGGGACCCACTATGAGATTCTGGCCTCAGTTCCCTCATCTGTAAAATAAGGATAACTCGCCTCATGTTTGTTGTGAGAGTTAGTTAATAAACATAAAGCATTTAGAACAGCATCTAGCGGCTTCCCTGGTGGTCCAGTGGTTAAGAATCCATCTTCCGACCCAGGGGACACAGGTTCAAGCCCTGGGCTGGGAACTAAGATCTTGCATGCCTTGGGGCAACTAAGCCCACACGTCAAAACTACTGACCCCTGAGCTCTGGAGCCCATACCACAGCCAGAGAAAGTCCATGTACTGCAGCAAAGACCAAGCGCAGCCGAAAAAAAGAGAAGAGCGTCTGACACAAAGTCTCAGTGTGGGTTGGCTACTGCCATCATCATCATTATTATGGATCGTGTTTGCAGCCTGGATGGGCTCAAGAAATAGAATGTGCTGGAAGGAACCCAGAACTAGAGAAGAAGCTCCCAGACCAGAGGACACGCCTCTGGGCACAGTGGCCACTGGGAACGTAGTAAACACCCTCCACTTCATCTCACCGTACAGCCTTCAAGGGTGTCCGAGTCCCTGGGGCCTCTGCTGGTGTCACAGATCACGTTTCCTAGCATCTTGTCCCTGGTGGCTCAGACGGTTGAGCGTTTGCCTGCAATGCCAGAGACCCAGGTTCGATCCCTGGGTCAAGAAGACCCCTGGAGAAGGAAATGGCAACCCACTCCAATATTCTTGCCTGGAAAATCCCATGGATGGAGGAGTCTGGTGGGCTACAGTCCATGGGGTCACAAAGAGTCAGACATGACTGAGTGACTTTACTTTCTTTGGGGAGTAAGAGGGTCAAATAGAGTTGAAATGTTGATGAAAGAAAGAAAACAAGCGGGGGGAAAAAAAAAAAGGACAAATCCTGACAACTCAGGAATCCTACCTGACAGGTTATGAGATGGAAATGTGACCTTTTCCACCATCACTCCCTTCAGCTTTTGTCTCTGGAGTTCTGCGAGGCTGTCACTAAACACAGTGTAGTTCCTCCTGCTTGCAGCCAGGAGGTGATTGGAGACGAAGGTTACCCTTGTGGGTACTGAGTAGACGTTATGGAATAAAGATGCCTGTGACCTGTTTCCACCACTGGCAGTAACAGGAGAGGACAAGAGACTTCAGTTTGGTCTTATATATATATATGTATGCATACATACATATATATATATAAGTATGCATACCTATATATATATGTGTACATATACATACATTGTATATATGTACATGTAAGTATACACATATGTATACACATATATGTATATACATGTATATATGTGTATTTGTGTATACATATATACATGTATATATGTATGTATCAGTTCAGTTCAGTTCAGTTCAGTCACACAGTCGTGTCCAACTCTTTGCGACCCCATGAATTGCAGCACGCCAGGCGTCCCATAATTATTAAGCAAATGAGGGGTTTTTTAAAAGGTTTATTTTTATTTATTTTTTGGCTGTGACGTGTCTTGGTTACTGTGCATGAGCTCTCTCTAGCTGCAGCCAGCAGGGACTACTCACCATGGCGGCGCTCAGGCTTCTCACCGCGGCCGCTTCTCTTGTCGCAGAGCACCGGCGCCAGACGCATGCGCTTCAGTAGTTGTTGTGCACAGGCTCAGTTGCTTCGCAGCCTGTGGGATCCTCCTGGACCAGGGATTGAACCCGTATACCCGGCACCAGCAGGCAAACTCTTAACCACTGGACCACCAGGGAAGCCCTTCAAATTGGTCTTGATAAAATGGCCCTCAAGAGGGGCAGCCTGCCATACCTGCTGATAGGCGAATAGTCTGATCTCATGAGTGGAGCATAGAGACCGAGAAGTGTTCTCTTTTCTATCAGTTCAAGCATTTTCGACTATAAACAACAGAAACACCAGACTAAAATTAGCTTGAATAAGAAGGAAAATTAATTATCTCAGCTACCCAGGGGCAGAGGCAGGGGGTCCAGGAGTCTAGCTCTGAGACTCAAGATGGCATCAAGACTCAGGAGCTTTTGCATCAAGACTCAGGAGCTTTTTCATCAAGGAAAGTTTTTCCAGAGTGCACACCCCTGCCCCAGACTTTATCTTACATCTCATTGGCCAGAGTTATGTCACACAACCATGCAAAAGGCATGCAATTACCGTGATTGTCTTAGACTAATCAGCGTTCACCTGAAGACTGGTTCAAACAGATGGGCCTGGAAGTACAGGAAAGAAAGGCCTGCTGCAGATAAGCAATTGATGACTCCCCTTTCTTATTCCAAAAGGCTCCTTTTTGGAGGGCTTCCCTGGCAGTCCGGTGGTGAAGAGCCCTCGCAGGGGCAGGAGTTCAATCCCTGGTCAGGGAACTAAGACCCTGCATGCTGAGTAACACAGCCAAAAAAAAAGACAAAAAGCCCCCTTCAGTGACAGGTGCAATTTAATAAGATTATATTTAACAGGATTAAGTGATGCTGCTGCTGAGGATGGAACAGAACCAAAACCAAAACCAAGGACACACAAAAGGAAGCTCAGAATACGATCAAGTATAAAAAATGCCAGCAGGACCTCCTCTAGGCTTGCGAAGGAGTCAGCAACATGGTCTTAGCAGTCAGGGCAGGGGGGGTCTGGGATTCCCAGGTGGTGCTGGTGGTAAAGAACCTGACTGCCCATGCAGGAGACGCAAGAGACCGGGGTTCGATCCCTGGGCCGGGGAGATCCCCTGGAGAAGGAAATGGCAACCCACTCCAGTGTTCTTGCCTAGAGAATCCTATGGACAGAGGAGCCTGGCGGGCTACAGTCCATAGGGTTGCAAAGAGTCAGACATGACTGAAGCGACTTAGCATGGGCAAGGAAGTCTTGCCAGAAGCTGCAAATGGTGGCTTGTGGGCCAAATGCAGCCCATGAATAAATTCTACTTGGGCCTTTCCAGGATTGTTTATTTTTCAGTTGGTTGCTTGCCAATCTTAAAAAAAGTGGGGTGGGGGAGGGTGGCTATTTTAAGGTTGTTCAAAAGTATTTCTGGCTTCCCACTAAAAAATTCAGAAGATGGAGCAGCACTGGGCCTGCCCTCCCACCTGGCGACGGCCGGCTGGAGCTGACGTGCTCACTTCTCAGCCCATGCTCCACACCTGTTTAATATAATTAAAAATCGCCTTTAATTATATTTTCATGCATTCCAAGAAGAACATCATTGCAGTTAATGTTGCAAAAAAGCAGAGAGGCATAACTGAACATGCAATAAAAAATGGATTCCCAGTGAAAATAATGTATGTTTGGTACTAACATAGAGTTACTTGGCTCCATGAAGGGAAAAGGTTTCTTCTCATAGACGTTTGAGTCTGTGACCCTGGAGTGAGTTGACAGGGTCCTGAGGAAAGAAGCCAATGAGTTCCTCAGGAGAGCACGGGTGTTCCAAGACATCCTAAACCTGGACCTCACAAAGCGACCACTGAGGGGTGTGACGGACACCCCCACTCTGATGCATCTCATCCTCTCTGCCCACCTGGAAAACCCTCACAGGCTCATTTCTTATTCAGGCTTTCTACACAAACCAGCGCGGCGTGGATGAAGGGAGCGGTCACGGGGACAGCTGGGAGAGGAGCCAGTGACATCTTCTGTCACTCCAGGATAACCTCCGAGAGTAAGTTTCCTACTGGAAGAGGGCTGGAGCGGGTACCGAAGGGCAATCTCCCAACAGTTGTGGGGTCAAAGAGAGAAAGAATGGGTTTGGAATGAAGACTAGACTTGGAGAACGAGTCTCTCTCCGAGAATAATTTTACAGCCAGTGACTAGTTTAACCTCTGATGTTTCACTCCAGTTAAAGAGGTCTTGGATTGAAGCTTTCTGCTTTCTGATTGATTCAGCCTTTCGCGGCACCCCTGTGTCTTCCAGTCCAGAAACATCCACTGACTCCAGCAAGGGATTTAGAAATTCAGTCAAGAATTTTTCGGTCATATTGCTTGCAATGCAAAGCTCTTTTCCCAGAATCAGGTAAAGAGGTCCCCGAGCAGATGTGCACACAGATGGGCCTTATCCGATTTCCTGTCCATCTACACCCACATGCTGCTGGCTCCCTGGGAAGGTTAGATAATGACAGTGACTCAGGAAGCTAAAATGCGAATTATGTGATCTGCATGCAGGCAGGACCCAGTCCATGGGTGGTTCTTGTTCAACCCACTGTAGCAAGCCTGGAAATAGCAGCCATCTTGCTTTTTTAAAAAAAGGGATATTGCAACACGTGTGTTCATGAAATAACACGTGTTTGTTAGGGGAAGCACACTGACTGAAACCGCCCATGCTGGCCAGGGACCATGGTAACAGTGTGAGTTATTTTACGGCAGGAGATCCTGGTAAGGAACACAGAACTCATAAGCCACCACCCACCAGAAGAATTCAGGAAAGGCCAAAAGGAGACACCACATATCCTACCACCTCCCAGAATCCTCAGTGGCGTCCGTCTTGGCTGAGCAATGCGTGCACCACCAGGAGGGACCCTGAGTCAGAATGATTGGCCAGAGACAATCTGGAAACTCATTCCGTCTCCATAAAACCCGAGCCACGCGGTCGAGCAGTTCTCCTGGGTTCCCTTACCCTCCTGTTCACCGCCCAGGCACCCCTTCCCAATAAAGTCTCTTGCTTTGTCAGCTCGTGTGTCTCCTGAGTGTTAGACAAGAGCCCACTCTCAGGCCCTGGAAGGGGTCCCACTTCCTGCAACATGTTCAGTGTGCTGGAGAGAGAAACCAAGAGAAAGAGAGACAGACAGAGACTAGATCTACCTGCAACCTTGCTTTTGACCCCCTGCCTCACACACAGCAATCACCCTGCCTTCCCACTTACCCACCCATCTTTACCCACCTGGTCTTCATCACAATGGCAAAGGCCTGCGGTGGAACCCAAAACAGGAAATCAATTTACCAAGATGTTACTAAAGCAACTGAAAATCCATTATCACATTATACGCTTTACTGAGCTCTGAACTGCAGAAAAGCAAGCACGGGGGCTGTCCCCATGGGGTGGCAAGTAGGGACAGCTGCCATCCGCCTAGACCTTGAGGGGAGGGAGGCCTGGGGCTTGAACTGCTGCTGGGGCCCTGTGGTTCAAGGGGAAGAAATAGCAAAGGAACTCAAAGGAGGGCTGAGTCTGGCCTGGCCAAAGGGAGGCCTTGCTCAGACCCTGGATTGACCCTGGGCAGGGAAGTCTGCCCACTTCCACTCACCCTCCTCGGCCTGGCCAGGGCCATTTGATGTATGTTTTTGAGACTCGTTTTGATAAAATTTTGTCAGTGTAGAGATCCTTGAGAAAGAGAGAAAAGTGCAGGGAGTTAGCAGACTGATGAAGTAACTGCTGGAAGTCTGAAGGGAGACAGTCTGGCTCTGCAACTTGGCTTTGCCTTGTGTGACCTCCAGCTCTTTGCCTCAGTTTCTCTATCTGTGAAATGGGTGTGATAATAGCCTCTTAGAGGAATAACAAAGGATTGCTATGAAGATAACATAAGATTGTACAGGTAAATCTGGACCCAGTGCTGGACACAAAATGCTCAAACAGTGTTTGTTTATTCCTCATCCAGACTCCCCATCCCTGAAATGGAAATGAGTATGCACCAAATATGAGTGAAATTAACAAACACAATTTATCCCTAACACTACAGTCGGTAAAAACAATAAGTCAGGACTTTCCTGGTGGTCCAGTGGTTAAGACTCTGCCTTGCAGTGCAGGAGACACGGGTTCAATCCCCGGTCAGGGAGGATCCCATATGCTGAGGAGCAACTAAGCCCGTGTGCCACAGCTACTGAGCCCAAGAGCTGCTACTACTGAGCCCACATGCCTGAGAAAGCCCATGCTCTACAACAAAAGAAGGCACCTCAGTGAGAAACCCACGCACCTCTAGGAAAAGTAGCCCCTGCTCTCTGTAAATCGAGAAAGACCAAGCAGAGCAAAGACCCAGCACAGCCAAAAGTAAATAAGTAAATAAATATTTTTTTAAAAGTCAAATTAGAGCATATCCCTGACATATCTTCATAGAACACTGCACACCTTTCAGAGTCCACTAAAGTGATTTCTAAGAGACCTGGTATTTTTCAACAGAGAGGAATAAAAATTAAGTCTGGAAGTATTTGTTACATTCTTCAAACGTGACTATCACTAGAGGGAAAAATAGTTATAATAATCATTGACATACATAATTAGTACTTTTTGCGTACCAAGTACTGCCTGCAGATTATTTTTCTTACAGTCTTTCCAGGTCGATAATATTTTCAGTGTAAAAGTGAGGAAATTCTGACACAGGTTAAGCAACTTGGCCAAGGTGGCTCAATTAGTAAATGGCCGAGCTGGAAATGGAACTTGGATCTGTCGATGACAATGTGAAGACAACAATATCTGCTAAGTGCCAGGCATACACTGGCCTGTCCCTCCACTGCTTCATCTACTCTTGACACCACTGCTATAGGGCAGGTGGGCTGCGGGGCTCAGTTGCTGTCGTGTCTGACCCTGTGACCCCATGGACTGTAGCCCACCAGACTCCTCTGTCCGTGGGATTCTCCAGGCAAGAACACTGGAACGGGTGTTACTTTTTTAACCTTTTTTAAAATTTATTTTTTAAATATTTATTTATTTATGCCAGCATGGAAAACTCTTAAAGAGATGGGAATACCAGACCACCTGACCTACCTCCTGAGAAATCTGTATGCAGGTCAAGAAGCAACAGTTAGAACCAGACATGGAACAACAGACTGGTTTCAAATCAGGAAAGGAGTATGTCAAGGCTGCATACTGTCACCCTGCTTATTTAACTTATATGCAGAGTACATCATGAGAAATGCCAGGCTGGATGAAGCACAAGGTGGAATCAAGATTGCCAGGAGAAATATCAATAACCTCAGGTATGCAGATGACACCACCCTTATGGCAGAAAGTGAAGAATTAAAGAGCCTCTTGATGAAAGTGAAAGAAGAGAGTGAAAAAGTTGGCTTAAAACTAAACATTCAGAAAACTAAGACCATAGCATCTGGTCCAATCACTTCACAGCAAATAGATGGGGAAACAATGGAAACAGTGAGAGACTTTATTTTGGGGGGCTGCAAAATCACTGCAGGTGGTGACTGCAACCATGAAATTAAAAGAAGCTTGCTTCTTGGAAGGAAAGCTATGATCAACCTAGACAGCATATTAAAAAGCAGAGACATTACTTTGCCAACAAAGGTCTGTCTAGTCAAACCTATGGTTTTTCTAGTAGTAATGTACAGATGTGAGAGTTTGACCATAAAGAAAGCTGAGTGCCAAAGAATTGATGCTTTTGAACTGTGGTGTTGGAGAAGACTCTTGAGAGTCCCTTGGCTTGCAAGGAGATGCAACCAGTCTATTCTAAGGGAAATCAGTTCTGAATATTCATTGGAAGGACTGATGCTGAAGCTGAAGCTCCAATACTTTGGCCACCTGATGTGAAGAACTGACTCACTAGAAAAGACCCTGATGCTGGGAAAGATTGAAGGGGGAAGGAGGAGGGGATGACAGAGGATGAGATGATTGGATGGCATCCCTGACTCAATGGACATGAGTTTGAGTAGGCTCTGGGAGTTAGTTGGTGATGGGCAGGGAAGCCTGGTGTGCTGCAGTGCATGAGGTCACAGAGTCAGACATGACTGAGCGACTGAACTGAACTGAACTGATGCCAGCCCTGGGTCTTTGTTGCTGCCCTCAGGCTTTCTCTAGTTGCAGAGAGCAGGGATGGCTTCTCTCCAGCTGCAGTGCAGGGGTTTCTCATCGCGGGGGTTTCTCTTTGGGGAGCACAGGCTTGCAGACTCAGCAGTTGTGGCTCTCTTGGGCTTTGTTTCTCCATGGCATGTGGGATCTTCCTGGACCAGGGATGGAACCTGTGTCCCCTGCACTGCCAGGCAGATTCTTAACTGCTGAACACCAGGGAAGTCCTTAGATATTATTATTATTATGCCTATTTTATACATGGGAAAAGATCAACTCATGAACCCAAAGTCTCACAGCCGCATAGAGGAAGACACAGGCATCCACTCCAGGTCAAGGCGGCCTCAAAGCCCAAGCTCTAATCTGTCACCAACCTGCACCCTTTGTCTCAACAACAGCAGAAAAACTGCATAATAGGAGACCTCTATCGGTGTGGACAGCCTGACTTAATCCTTTATGCAGAAGAGATCGTGATTTCTTTCCCCACACCACAAATAGTTCTTAACCAACATTCTCTCCTAGGAGAGTGTGTTTAATGTCCCCTCCAAAGGATATGGCTCTCAACCTCTCATGACGACCTCATAAACTCAAGGTCGAGGGAAATAGCGTCTCTAAGAACATGTGGCTAAAAGAAGAGCAAGGGGTATTAAAGTAGCTTGGATTTAGAAGGACTTTACCAAAAAAAAATTGGAATAATTTTATCTGGACATATTACAAGATCTCTGAGCATCCTGAGTGGCACAAGTCTTATAAGTCTGTGATTTGTGAGTCCTGCAGGTGGGACTCTCTTATGAACAGCATCTGCTTTGAGTCATGATCCTCCAACCTCATGATTTTCTTCCAGAGAAACAGGTGAAAGGGGATTGTCAAAAGTCCGGGTTTTCACCCTACCCTGTTTCCTTATTAGCCCTCAATCTTTGGTTTCTGGGTTCCCCTGGCTCAACAGTAAGGAATCCGCCTGCAATGCAGGAGATGCAGGGTTCAGGAGACGTCTCGATCCCTGGGTCAGGAAGATCCCTGGAGGAGGGCATGGCACCCCCCTCCAGTATTCTTGCCTGGAGAATCCCGTGGACAGAGGAGCCTGGCGGGCTACAGTCCATGGGGTCGCAAAGAGTCGGACACGATTGAAAGGACTTGGCATGCATGCACGCTTTGGTTTATAACAAGTCAGAATACGTTTTAAGTCTATGAAGAGGAGACAAAAAGATGGGATTGTCCTCTAGACCAAGGGTCCCCAACCTCCAGGCCACAGACCAGTACCTCCTGTCAGATCAGTGATGGTGTTAGACTGTTAATAGAAATAAACTGCCCAATGTATGTAATGGGCTTGAATCAGCCCCAAACCATCCCCTGTCCCGACTCGCGGTCCATGGGAAAACTGTCTTCCACAAAATCAGTCCCTGGTGCTAAAAAGGCTGCCCTAGACACATGCTGATACAATAGTCACAGACCAGATGTGGCTATTCAAACATAAATTAAAATTAAGCAAAAATTAAAAGGTCAGCTTGGCAATCACATGAGTCACATTTCAAGCGCTTTCAAGAGCTTCATAGCCTCCTATGGCTAAGTGATATCGCTAGGCACAGCACAGATCTGGAACACTTCCATCATCACAGGAAGTTCTGCTAGACAGCCTTGACCAGCATGCCTGCACCCCTCTTGCCAGCCCCCAATCCTGCAGGGCAGCCCCGGCTCACACACAGAGCAGGCTTCCTCCGTCCAAGCACCCGTCCGTCCTGCTGTTCTGCCTCTAGCTGGCGCCCAGTCTCCCCCGCCTTCTTCAGCTTCTTTTCAAAAACATCCTTGGCTCCTCCTTCGTCCCATATTTTAATCTAATCAGTGAGCAGATCAATGTCCTTTACCCCCCCTCCCCCCGCCTTCAGAAAGCAGAGTTCTTTATTTCAGAGTTAGGTATTGTGCTACATCCTGACTTGGGTTGGGAGTTAGGACACACGGGCATGATTGACACACAGCGTTATCTTTTACTGCATATTTCTGGCTGTCTTTTTCCTTTTTCTTTTCCGCCAAACCATATGGCGTGGGAGATCTCAGTTCTCAGACCAGGGACGGAACCCACGCTCCCAGCAGTGCAGGTACACAGCCCTAACCACTGGACCACCAGGGAAGGCTCCCTCCTACTTCACGTCTTTGGGTCTCCCTGGCTTCCCACACAGCAAAAACAAGATATTTGAATATGTTTATATGTGCAACTGATTCACTTTGCTGTTCACCTGAAACTAACACAACATTATAAATCAGCTATACTCCAATAAAAAAAAATTTTTTTTTAAATGAGATGTTGACTTGATCAGTGATTTTCAACATAGACAAAAAGGGTATCAGAATCATCGGATGTAGGGAATTCAGGATTCTTTCCAACTGTGTGGTCCAGACTATTCTTGATCACCTTTATTAAAAGGTATCTGTCCTATGTCAGGAGAAGGCAATGGCACCCCACTCCAAAACTCTTGCCTGGAAAATCCCATGGACGGAGGAGCCTGGTGGGCTGCAGTCCATGGGGTCGCTAAGAGTCAGACATGACTGAGCGACTTCCCTTTCACTTTTCACTTTCATGCATTGGAGAAGGAAATGGCAACCCACTCCAGTGTTCTTGCCTGGAGAATCCCAGGGACGGGGGAGCCTGGTGGGCTGCCGTCTATGGGGTCGCACAGAGTCGGACACGACTGAAGCGACCTAGCAGCAGCAGCAGCAGCAGCAGCAGGCCTATGTCATCTCTGCCTTCTAGATGACAGAAAACAAATTTGACAGACCCCCTCCCCTACCCCCTGAGATCCCAGGTGTGACCTCCTGGTCCCATCCGGGCTCGAATCACTGCTACAGAAGATCTCCTGCGGACAGAAGTGCGTCTCATCCCTGTAGAGTGTTGGGTGGAAAGAAGACTGTCAATGACCCCGGTAACCTCCCAGATCTGTGGCAATGCTTACGTTCCGTGAGACTATGATTTCTACAAAATGCCAGTGTGAACGGCTCAGTTTCTTCCCTGTGATTCACGCTGCCAAGCAAAGGAAAAGATAATTAGCCTTAAAAATGGGGGAAGGTGGGGGACTGGGGGTGGAGGAGCTATGTTGGGCGGTTCTGTCATGAGTCACAGAAATGTTTTGCATAATAGAGTCATTGCGAGATGCCCTGGGTTGCTTGGGGGAGGAGGGGGTGATCACTTTCCCAGCCCCTCTAGAGCGATGTCTGCAGACTCGCTCACAAGATGTCCCAAAGCTCCTCTCGTCCCGGGAGCTCTGTGCACATGTGTTCCCTGCCGAGGAGGCTGTCTGTGTGCCTGACTCCCTTCACAGCTCTGCTGAGACCTTCTTCCCTCGTCTCCAGGGTGGTGGGGAGAGTCAACAGAAGTATTCATATTTATCAAGCATCCACTAAGCCTAGAATGAGGGCTGGATGAGGAATAGGGAAAGAGGCAGGGAAAGCCAAGTAAACTTCAGGCCCTGGTCTTCAGAAGCTCTGTATCCAGCCTCCTCCCCCCATATCACTCTTCAGGGGAGAAAGAGAGAGTGTGGGGAGAAAGAGAGAGTGTGGAGATGAACAGAAAGTAAAGCCCTGTGTTTAATTATTCTTTTTTTTTTTTAGCCACACCTAGTGGCATGCAGTATCTTTGTTCCCTGATCAGGAATCAAACCCATACCCCTGCAGTGGAAACACTGAGTCTTAACCACTGGACCACTAAGGAAGTCCCCCACTTACCCCTGTGGCCTGTCCCCCAATCTCAGTTCTCATTCATTCACTTGTAAAGATTTCTCAGGTGCAGGGATGATGAGCACATCCGGAGGCTGACAGTTTACTGAGAGGAGGGAGGCTCAGGGCTGCTGGCCCCTGCCCCACTCTAAGCTGTTTCCGCTTCACCCTGGTCTGACAGTCCATTCTGGCCCAATGGCCCAGATGATGACCTAGGAGGCTTAGACAGCTCTGTTCAGACCAGATTTCCTCCAACTCCCCTGGAAACTCAGGATCCAGGCTCCAATTCCCATAAAAAGATAAACACACCAGTTTCACGCTTCTTCCTAAATTATATTTCTACAAAATTTCTAACTCAACAGGGATTTTCTATTACCATAGCAACCCCTGCGTGTGAACAGCAGACTCCAGAGAGAAGGGGATGAAAATGCAGAAGTCCCAAAGCTTCAGAGCAGTGCGTGGAGAGAGGGGCTTGGTTGGCCAGGCTGGCTGGCCACAGGGCTGGCCCTGCCAGGAGGGTCTGATCCGGGTCCCCAGGGTTTGGTGGTCTGTGGTTTCTTTTGCGGCTGTATTTGCCTGTAAGTTACACAGCCTGGAGGTCCAAGAACAGTGACATTGCCCTGGTTTTCACTTGACTGACACAAGCACTTTCTAACTCTTTCTTTCTTTTGTTCTTCTGTTTTCAGATGACGTCATTCGGTGGCATCTTTTGAAAGAGACAGGAAACAAACAAAGCAGAAAACGATACAGGGATGAAATCAAAGAGTCGGATATGAATAGCTGCAGCGTCCTGAGGCTAAGAGCATCCTGTCCCCTTCACTGGTGCAAACAGTCCTTTGGTCACTGTCCCTTCCAGGTCACAAGGCCATGGCTACAAAAAGCCTCCATTCAAGAGGCTTCAGAAACAATAAGAGCAATAAACAAACGGCAGCATCCCTGGTGGCCAAATCAGGCACGCTATTCCCCACAAAATGGTCTGTGTCCCCAGGAAAGGAAATGGCCTACAGACAGTGTTAAGGGAAAACGGATGGACAATAGCAGGGTTGACATCACGCAAGTAAAGTGCCGTCCACAGGGCCTGGATCTTGGGTTTGCTACTTTAAAATGCGGTGGGTTTTGTTCCCAAGGGTAGCTGCATAAAAGGGCAGTGGGATTGCTTTCTCTGCATCCCGGTCTGTAAAACAGGTTGATTCCTACGACTGGACTAGTCACTGAACTTCTGGAGAATGTTCCCTTGATTATGCGTGTTAGTCGCTCAGTTGTGTCTGACTCTTTGTGACCCTGTAGACTGTAGCCTGCCAGGCTCCTCTGTCCATAGAATTCTCTAGGCAAGAATACTGGAGTGGGTAGCCATTCCCTTCTCCAGGGGATCTTCATGACCCAGGGATTGAACATGGGTCTCCTGCATTGCAGGCAGATTCTTTACTGTCTGAGCCACTGAAGTAATCATATTTGTGTGTATGTGTGTGTCTTGCTCACATACGAATAAAATTTTCCAAACACCCAAATCTCTAAGTGATATAGATTGTGACATTTGCACATGTTTTAGACTCCTACACACATTCTTCTGACATCAGGGCAGGTACACACAGAGACTTAAGTCCTGGCAATAACAAAGCACGGAGCGTGACGGATGCACCGTGACTCACTGCCGGATCTTCGCTCCTGCTGCGCCTTCTCCCTGGAGCCCCTTTCTGTACTCTCTTCTTTTGCTGACTCTTATGCACCCAGCAGTGTATCTCTGAGCCTCCTCTAACACTAAGTTTCTTTGACACCCCCAGGCTTGGTTAGGAGCTTCACTTAAAAGAAGGTTTCTTAGGCAATGTGACATTTCCTGCTCGCAATCTGACTAAGCTGCCACTGGGGCATGGAAGTAGGTTTGCTAGAATCTGGCAGACAGTGCAGAGCAGGAAAACAGAGCAGCAAACGCAATATAACAAATATTGTCCCTTATCAAACAACTGTTGTGTGCAGGGACAGTACAGAGGGCTAAGGGATTTAATAGCTCATGTAAATTCCCTCCAAGGCAGGTATTCCTGTGCCCAGCTTACAGATAAGAAAACTGAGGCTTAAAGAGGGTAAAAAAAAAAAATTCCCTAAATGGGGATGAATGTAAAGCAGAATGACTCTAGTTAATATTGTGTGTGTGTTCTTAATCACTCAGTTGTGTCTGACTCTTTGCAACTCCATGGACTATAGCCCACCAGGCCTCTCTGTTCATGGGATTTTTACCAGCAGGAATACTGGAGTGGGTTGCCATGCCCTCCTCCAGGGATCTTCTTGACCCAGGGATCAAACCAGAGTCTCTTCCTCCTCCTGTACTGGCAGGTGGGTTCTTTACCCCTGTGCCACCTGGGCAGCCCCATAGTTAATATTACTATACTGGATACTTGACAGTTAGTAAAAAAGTGTGTTTAATATATGTTGCAAAGACTTATCATGATAAGTCTTGTTAACATCCATCACATACAAAGTAACAGATTTTTTTAAATCTCGATAAGAACTTTTAAAACTGTGTTTAGCAACTGTTAATATAAATATATGTATTTATACTGTATATGTGATAGGTGCTAAAAAAAAGTCATAAAAGTTCTTGTCAAAAAAAAAAATATGTTTCTCTGTATGTGATGGATGTTAACAGGACTTACTGTGATGATCTACTGTGATGATCACTTTGCAACACATTTAAACACCCAGTCCCTGTGTTGAAACTAATATAATGTTATATGTCAATTATATGTCCATAAAAAAAGATCAGTACTCACTTTATATTTATATCATAGCAGTATAACAGTGAATGAAATAAAGTTGTAACATTTAAAAAAAATACTTCCCTAAGTCAAACAATTATCAGATAGGAAAGCTGGTATTTAAACACAGAAGCTGGGCCAACATCTTTGGTCTTAACCACTGTGCTAAGTTGCTTCCCATGGTGTTCTCTTGGTCCAGGAGTGTAGACAAAGATTCTAAAACAAAGTGATATGGCCGTTTTGTGCCAGTAGCTTCCTGCCTCCTTTGTAAGCTTTGGTCAAAATCCCTGCCACAACCGATCACAAGCTAGATTCTAAGGAAGCAATGCCAGGCACTGTTGGCTGGTGCAGAGACCTGGGCAGTCAGCCCCGGGAAGGGGTGCACTTTGTTTGGAGGTCACTCAGCATTCTTGCTTCACGCTCCATTGATTTCTAGCCAGAATGTATACAAGTCCTGAAAGCTGGAAGCTCTGCCTTGGGTTTAATCTACACACAGTCTCTTCTTTTTGATTCTTGTTGTTGTTGTTGTTGTTGTTGTTTTTTAAAATATTTATTTGGCTGCACCAGGTCTTAGTTGCAGAAGATGGGATCTTGGTGCTTTGTGGCATTCGGGATCTAGTTCCCTAACCAGGGATCGAACCACTTGTGTCCCCTACACTGGGAGCTTGTAGTTTTAGCCACTGGACCACCAGGGAAGTCCCTTTGTTCTGATTCTTGAGGTTTAAGATTATTCTTCTCTTATTCAAAGTTGTGCTTCTAATGAAAATGCCTGAAGGCTAATTGGAAAATGTCAGACCCCATCAGTCATGAAAAGAGAGGCCAAAGCGGGCTGTCTGATGCCCCAGACGTGTATGGCTCTGCAAGTGGCGCAGTCTTCTGTTCAGTACAAGGAGTTATGTCGCTCTGAGAGGTGTCTTGCTCCTCACCCCACCCTCTCCGCGTGGCCCCTGGGGAGGTGGCAGCCAAAGGCAACATGAACAGGCTTGCCTCCTCTTCTTGTTACCCGGGGGGGCCTGAGTCAGTCCATTTTGAGTCTTGGGTTCTTTGTCCGTAAAATGAGGGCACCAATGCCCCCTTATACAGATGTTGGGGGGGGATTCAATAAAATCACGTCTGTATACACAGCATCTGACAGCAATACCTAGAACACAGTGAATACCCTGGTTCAGTAAGTAAATCTGGTGGTAGACTTCGGATTAGCCGACAAGGGAGGTTCAGTTCTATTGGAAATCCTTTGATTCACTTCAAAAGCCCTCTGACAATAAAATTCCTATCCTAAACTATGACTAACCTGTTTGTAGAGGCAGAAGGTATGTAGAGATGAAGTCCCAAGAGAGTGTGGAGATCAGGGGGGAGACAAGAGTGGGAGACGACAGTGGGAGAGGAGTCAGAATTCTATGTGGCCCCCCAAGCTTCCACTTCCGGTATGTGTGCCCATCTCATCCCCTCCAAGAGGGAAGCACACTGCTGTGTGCAGAACTGCCTACGGGGCCAGGTGTCTAGGACCTGACGGAGGCCTCCAGGAGCTGAGAGACACTCCAGACAGCCGCGGGCGAGAATGCAGAAACCTCAGTCCTACTCAATTCTGCCAACAAACTGGATGAGCACGGGACAGGATGCCCAGCTCCACTGAGACCATGGCCCCAGCTGATGTGTTGATCTCAGCCTGGCGAACCCCTGAGCAGAGACCTCGGCTACACAGTGCCCTGACCCACAGAAGCTCCATCTGAGACGGTAAACGGGTATGGTTTTAAACTGTGATGTCTGTGGTATTTTCTTGGCCAAAAAGTTTGTTTGGGTTTTTCTGTACCATTTTATGGAAAAACCCACCCACATGTTTTTTGGTCAACCCAATCGTTTGTTATGCAGCCTAGAAGCTACCTCAGTGAGAAAGGGCAGAGGTTAGAATTCTTCTTGGCCCTTTCCTGTTTCCCCTACCTGTAGAGACGGCACTTAGAGAAGGCAAGGAGGAGGCCTGGAGGTTAAGTATCTTCCAGCTTCGTGTGCACCAGCTCTCCACACCTCTGGCTCCACCAGGGGCTAAAGCCTGGGCTGGCTAAGATCCTGCCCTCCCAATGCAGGAGGCCCCAGTTTCATCCTTGGTCAGGGGATTAGATCCCACATGCCACAACCATGATCCAGCACCGCCAAATGATAAATAAACAAGCAAAAGGCACTCAGACTGCAGAGTAGCCTGTGGGAGGCTCCTCAGCACAATAAGGTCAGCCTGGGCTGGAATCCGGCCCCCTGGCCTCCTAGCAGGACCTTCTGCTCCACAGTCCCCAGTGTGGGTGGATGCGGCAGAAGGTGGGAAGGGTCAGTGGCCCAGAGGGCAGAGGAGAGCAGCCCCCACCTCCTCCAGGGCGGACCGCAGGGGAGCCCAAGGGAGAGCCCCGCACAAGGGGGAGTGCAGAGAGTGGGAGGCTGGAGGGGACAGGCCCGCAGGATGGTGAGAAGCTCCTCTCGAGCCCCCGACCTTGAGCTCAGCTGATCAGGCAAGGCAGCCTCCTCCTGGGCCTCCCTGCCTCCAGTGTCTAATCCAGCTCCATATTGTTGCCAGAGGGATTTCTCTAAAATAAAAAGTCCCTTATTATCCCTTCAGTGGTTCCCCCCACCCACAAGTCAGATCTGCCCAGTGAAATCTGCAAGCGGACACTGACTCTAGGACTCAGGAATCGTTGGCACACGTCTCGAACATCTGACTCGCACAGGCTGAAGGACATTTCCTACCTTACATAGGAGTGGTCTGGGCTTCCCTGCTGGCTCAGATGATAAAGAATCCACCTGCAGTGTGAGAGACCTAGGCTCGATCCCTGGGTTGGGAAGATCCCCTAGAGGAGGGCATGGCAACCCACTCCAGTATTCTTGCCTGGAGAATCCCCATGGTCAGAGGAGCCTGGTGGTCTACAGTCCCTGGGTCACAAAGAGCCAGACACGACTGAGCGACTAAGCACAGGGGTGGTCTGGATGGAGGCGACTGGAGCTGGACCAGCGGCTCGCCCTCGAGACTCCTTCTCCTCCCCGCTTCCCACTCCCCTCCCTGCAGGTGAGTTTATTGCCTCAAGGCTGCAAGCTGTTTGCTGCAGCTCCACATCACAACTGTATTCGAGGAACACAGGACAAGAATACAGGAATATGAGTTCCCCATCAGTAGCCACGACTGTCTCCTTCGTTAGGAGAATAAAGTGTGTTTCTGTGGCAAACCCCAGCCAGATACAAGCATACGTGTCATTGGCTAGAACTGTGTCACCTGGTCACTCCCACCTGCAATGGACACGGTTAAGATGGGCATCTAGCCTGTGCAGTCACGGTTAAGATGTGAGGGGAGGAGGATCCCAGTCGCACTGGGACTGCTAAGGCCATGGGAGGCCCCTTGCTTGCTGCCCAGCATGGTGGGGTTCACACAGGGCTCCCAGAGCTGCCTGCCCTTCTGTGGGGTTTCGGCTTGGACGCTCCTCCGCACCTCGCCAGCCTGGCTCACCCCTGCTCCCGCCTCACAGCTCAGCTCAGCACCTACTCTGCACCCTCTCCAGCATCCTACACAACGTCTCCCGCAGCACACGAGGCCGTTGTTAGACTGTAGGCTCTTCTGGGGCAGGTATCGTATCCCAGTCTTATTCTCAGCTTTTAGGCCGAGTAGCTGCTCATACCCACTCTCTTTTTTCCCACATCCCATATCCGATCCATAGCAAATCCCGCCAAAACCATGGTTGCTAAGTAAAGATCAGTGACCTATCTTTAAGGAATCCTGGTCAAACAAATGGCGACATCCAATGCTTCACCAAAGGAAAAAGGTCAGTGGGACCACCCATCCTCCCGCAAGCAGTCGGGGTGCATCTTTTTCCTGGAGGATTAAAAAGCAACAATAATGCTGACTTAAAGTAAAAAAAAAAAAAATCCCACCAGGTCTCTCCTCGAAATCTACCCAGACTTGGGATGCCTGTATCCCACCAGCTCTCCCTTGTATCACTGCTCTGGTCTTGCTTATACCCTTCCCTCCCACCTCAACCAGTCGATTGTCACCACAACAAATCTGTCCCTCCTCAGCCCTGAACCCCTAGATGGCCCCCGTTTCACTCGGTGGTAAAGTCGAAGTTTTTTCTGTATTTTATAAGACCTATGTTACCTACCTCCACCCCTTATTTCTCTGATCTCATCTCCTATGACTGCCCTCCTCACAATGAAAGCCCCTGCCACGTTAATGACTCCTGAGTGATCGCACCAAGCACATTCTGCCTCAGGGCCTTTGCACGGCTTTCTGTCTAGACAGCTCTGCCCCAGATGTCTCCATGGCATGCTCCCTCACCCCCCGCAGGTCTTTATTTAAGTCATCATTGCAGTGTGGCCTTCTGGATGCCCCACCAAACACAGCCCGTACGTCTCCCAGGATTTCTCTTTAGGCATTTCTCTAACATAATCTAAATTTATGTGTGTAAGTTGGTCCTCTGTCTCCATCACCTTCCCTGTAGGTTATAAACTCCATGAAGGCTGTTTGGTTTTCTGCTGTGTAATTGATACCTAGATCACCTAAGAGTCATTTAACAAATATGGATAAGTGATTGATAAGATGAATGCATTCCCAGCGGAATGCCTGGTCCATAGGAAAACCTAGGGAAATACTAAATTCACAAATGACTGACTGAACTGGCAACTGTGGACTGGAGAGAATGGATGTGCTGTGCAGAGGCTCTGGAGAGAAGCTGGCATTAGGACTGTGTGTCTAGAGCCAGGCCTCCCAGCCTGGGGGCAGGAGAGGGCTGGGGCAGGGAAGAGGAGAGTGATGACATTCAAGCCATTCATTCCATCTAGGATTAATTTCAATTAACCTTCCAAAAGACAACTCAATTCTGTTTCCTCTTTCATCCTTCAAGTTCAAGTTCTATTAGCAAAAGCTGCTGCCCACGGCATGAATCTTGATTTAGAGGCTAGGAGGAGGGCTGTTTCTGTGCAGATGGAGGAAAAACACAAGAATTGGCAGCCCTACTGACTTTTCTGGGTGGGCAGCCAAACAGAGGCCCAGTTGTGCTAGTGTGGAGACTTGCCGTGGCCAAGAGATAAAGCAAGGAGCAGAAAAGGGAAAAGGAAGACGCTGGTGCAGTGCCCAAGCCTGGCCGCTGCTGTAACACAAGCTGTGTCTGTGACCCTTTTAACTGCAGCTGGCCGTGTGTGTCAGAGTCAAATCTGGGCAAATGTGGTGGCTGTTTTCAGAATCCAGTTCCACCTGGATGTTTGGTACCAGGTTTCTCTCTGTTGCTGTTGTTCAATCACCAAGTCATGTCCAACTCTTTGTGACCCCATGGACTGCAGCACGCCAGGCTTCCCTGTCCCTCACCATCTCTTGGAGTTTGCCCACGTACATCCGTTGACTCAGTGATGCCATTCAACCATCTCATTCTCTGTCAGTTTCTCTCTGGTGCATGGTTACTAAAGCTCCATTGCCCCCAGCCTGGAAGAGACCATGTGCCTCTCCTGTTCAGAGTGAGAACAGGTAACATCAATCAGATGCAAGGAAGGATTTGACTTTGTAGCCACAGGCGCCTTTCGAGTCCTGAACATGGATGTAAATAAGCTCCACACAAGGCATCTCCAAAGTGGAAGAAAATTAAGCTCCTGGACACGTGGCCATGAGTGCCACTGGACACGGTGGTTGGTAATTTACGATTGTAAAGGTTAAGCAAGAACAGGCGAGTGTGGGAAGGCACTGTGCAGCTTTAGCGACTATAACACTTGCTATGGTTCCAAGTTTTCATTGGTTTTTATTTTTTTTTTTTTATAGTCACCTGCAGAGAGAGAATGCAAATCTTATTTTAAAAACTTATCATGTGACTCTATTTATTTAGATTTCCTTTAAATTGTAAAACACTCACTAAATCTTAAGAATGGCTTCCTGCAAACTATTCTAGGTTAAGACAAACAGGGAGCTTAATTTTATTGATGTTGTAAAATAGGCAGCTTAAAAGTGCTTACTGTTATAGTGGAGGATAAATGGTTCCAAGAGCGGCATAAAATGGGAAGACTCAACTAACGAAGTCTATTCCCATATTTATATAATTATAATTTTATAAGCAAGGTAGAAATGTCAGCAAATTGTACTGCAATTAGGTCTTTATTCATTTTAAAACCTGAAAGAAATATGTGGCTGCTGGTGTTTCTGGAGCTGAGCTTAATCAAATTAACACTAAAATCTCACTATTTCTAATTGCCATAAAATGAAGTTGTTGGCACACTGCCATTGCCAGATTTCCTTGCAAGGAGAGCTCTGGTAGCAAACGATTTACAGTCTCATTCTTAGAAATTCCAGACAGGGGACTTCCCTGGTGGTCCAGCAGCTAAGACTCTGCACTCCGAATGCAGGGGACCCACGTTCCATCCCTCGTCAGGGACCTAGATCCCACGTGCCACAGCTAAGAGTTCACTAGCCACAACTAAAGATCCTTCATCTTGCAGATAAGCCCTGGTGCAGCCAAATAAATAAATGTTTAAAAAGAAGGAAGGAAGAGTTTCCAGGCATTTACCTGACCGAGATGTTTACTAAATCCTTCAGAAACTTCCTTGGGAGGAAACCAGGGGAGTAGGGGGATGAGGCAGGGACTGAAAAGTGGAATAAAATTTCCTTTAAAACATGTGAAAATGGATCATGACATAAATCAAAGGTCACATTTGTTTTCAAGTTTGAACAGTTGCTAATTTCCTAATCTGAATTTAAAAAAATTTTTTTTAGAAAGTATAATTAACCATCAGAATCCTACAGTTCCTCTTAAATATTATTTCTGACAGATTTCTTTGAAGAAACCTAATAAGTAACCAATTTCTATTGAACTGAATTTCCATATTCACAAAAGAATTACTAGAAGTTGTTTATAAATCACTTTAGCCTTCCACAGAGAACTTTTTATTGTTAAAATAGTAAGCATGGCTATATACCACATAGCATAATAAATACAGCCACAATTGTCTCAGAGTTTTTGGATAATCTTGATTCAAGTCATTTTATTTTTTCCACTGAGGGCAATTGGTTAAATGTGTAGCTCAATGAGATTTAAATTTTATGAGCTTTCTTTTTCATTAAAACCAAATTCAGAGATATTAGCAAGAATACTTGGTGAGACCACATGTGTTAGTTTTGAGTCTGGAAATACTGTCATGGTGGCTACAAACTTTTTATTGAGAACTATACAACTAGAGCTAAAGGGATCATTTTAACTTCTTCCAGTTTCTCTGAAAGAAAAGTTCTACCCCAGGTAGAAGGGACATGCCAAGTCTCCTTTGCAACTGGATGGCAAATATGACTTTAGCAGGATCGCATTCCCAGGTCATGGGATAAAGCCCCGGAGGCAGGAGATGCCCAGGATAAGGGACCTGAGGCACCAAGGTCCAGTTGAGGCGCCAAGCTAACAAGTGGACTGTTGCCTCACCTGCCAAATGAGTCTGAAAATACCTTCCTCCCCCTTGAATATTTGCAAGATCATATGTGATGTCTGTGAAGCTGTTCTGTTGGGAACTGAGCTGGGAGCCAGGTGCCCTGAACCCGAGGGCCCAAGAACCTGGACAGGAGCCTGGCTGAGATGCCTGTGTAGCTGAGCTGGGCTGAGAGGCCACAGGCACAGAAAGGCCAGGGCACAGGGCGGCCCTTTGGCTGCAGGAGAATCTGGGAGGGCGGTGCAGGGCTGAGCACCGCAGCTCATGGCTAAGGGCCTGCTGCCTCTGCTCAGATTCCAAGATCTGGAGTGAGCTGTGTGTCCCTTGAACTACAAATTTGACCTTGGCTATTGTAGGGGAGATGCTCTGTGGGACCCGTAGGAATAGCACCTGGGACTATGAACTGCAAGGTACTAAGGTGCTCCTCCTCTTCTTTCGTAAGTTCATGTTAATGAATTTAAAAAGTAATTAATAGCATTCCTCCTCTCTCTCAACCCACCCTCTCCCCACTTCTCATCCCTGCCTTTAAGAACCCACTTCCCATCCTCCTGGGGAGAAAGCTCTCTCTGTTGACTGAGGAAGATCACAAGAAACATTGCAAAATGTTCCCAGTTAACACCCTGAGCTCTCTTTATAAAGGAAAGGAAATTTCGTGATCAGCCCCAGATTCGATGAGTCACCAGCATACACCTGTGTACAATTAAAACTTCCTCTCATCCAACCAACTGTGGATCCATACGTACGTGTAGTATGTAGCAGTTGGCTGAACACAGTGTAGCCTTGGATACCGGGAAACCCAACTTTCTCAGTCTCGTTGCTAAGGCAACGGGACGGTGTGGGTGCGGGTTGCCCTGCGTATGTGTCTTCATGCCGTGCTGCCAGCAGGGGGACCCGAGATGGGGGTCGGGGAGAGACATGCCCATCTCTCCAAGGCTTCATCTGAAAAGGCCGCAGGAACAACACAGTACCCTGTGTCACCAATGGCCAGGAAGATTCTAAGGGGAACCCTACCACACACTCCTAGAGGGTGCAAGGCAGTCAGGAGGAAGGTTGGGGGGAGGCACAGACGGTGAGCCGAGGTGGGATGAAGGACAGGGATGCTGGTGAACTGGGGAGTCTGGGGTAGCGGGGGACAGGAGCTATCTTGTGAGGTGAAGGCTGGATCCAGAATATCCCTGGCACAGAATGAGAACATCCGGAATGTAGTCCCAGCCACAAAATTCACACCAGCCATTATGTGTGTTAGCCTGGTTAATCCTATAATGAACCCCCAGCATGTGGTTGAAAGGTAAAACTGAAGGTTTTTAGAATATTCTAAAGATCAGATAGGAGACAAATGTATTAAAAGGAGAAAGCACCCGCCTCTACTCCACTACTAGTTTGATCAGAGAGCCTATGTTTCCTCTGTTTGCATCAGATTTGACCCGCAGAGCCCAACATCCCCTGCAGGTGCAGGAAGGGGACAGCCCTCACTCTCCTTCAGGGCCTGGCATGCAGAGTCACTCTCGCGTGCCCCTCAAACCAAGCAGTGTCTCCGGTCTTCATGGCCTTGAATCATCTGTCTCCAACCTGTTATTTACGGCTGGTATTATTTTGTTAAGATATATAGCTTTTTCTAAGATAAAGGAAGTTCACTAGTGGCACAGTGGCTAAGAAACCACTTGTCAATGCAGGGGACACAGGTTCGACCCCTGTTCTGGGAAGACTCTGCATGCAGGGGAGCAATTAAGCCCATTCACCACAACAACTGAGCCCACGCTTTAGAGCCCGAGAGTTGCATCTGCTGAGCCTGTGTGCTGCAACTACTGATGCCTGAGGGCCTAGAGCATGTACCCCGAAACAAGAGAAGCCACTGCAGTGAGAAGCCCGTACACCTCAACAGAGAGAGGCCAGCGCCACCGCTCGCTGCAGCTCGAGAAAGCCCGCCCAAAGCAGCAAAGCCCTAGCACAGCCAAACATTAATAAAACAAATTTTAAAAATCGAATCTAAAAATAAATTAAAAGTTTTAAAGATATAGGAAGCTCACAAAGACACACAGGCAATGGGTCATTGAAGTAATCATTAATGAAAAATTCATAAAATTTTGGATACAGTGGTAGGTCAGCCAAGGAACAGACAGATAGGAAGGCTTGTCTAGGAAAAATCTAAACTGAAGATGTGTGAGCGTGTGTGCTTAGTCGCTAAGTCGTGTCTGACTCTGCGACCCCATGGACTGCAGCCCACCAGGCTCTTCTGTTCATGGGATTCTCCAGGCAAGAATACTGGAGTGGGTAGCCATGCCATCCTCCTGGGGATTTTCCCAACTCAGGGATCGAATCCAGGTCTTCCGCATTGCAGGTGGATTCTTTACCGTCTGAACCACCAGGGAAGCGCAAACTGAAGATAGTTGCTAAACTTAAACCCCAAATCTAGATACCATCTTTATAGCTACCAAGACTAACCCAGCAACCCAGTGTTGTTGTAATGATCTCACATACATTAAAGATGTCAGTCACTGCACCTTATGCCTACTGACTCTGCAGAGGATACTATCTGTGTCCAGGGCCCTTACTACCCTCTTGAGCCCACTGTCACTCATGTCCACAGCCGGTCAGATGAAGAGAATGCTTCCACAAGTTGGCATCTTTTCAGGTAGCAATTACCTTTTGAGGCCTAACCACATGCCAAGCTCTGTGTACTGGGGACACAGTGGTGAATGAGAGTATCAAGTCTCTTTCCTTTCAGCATTTATAATTCACAGGGAAGAAAACTCTGAAAAAGAATTCCCTTTTGACCTAGCAGGATTGGATGAACTGGACCAATCAGAATCTTCTCTCAGAACCAGGGGGTTCGACACTGACCAGGGGAGTCAGGCAGCTGAGAGAGCGTGGAGGCCTGGAGCTGAGAAGGTGCCACCATTCAAAGTCAAAAAATCCTAAGTCAAGCCATCGTACATTGGGGACCACCTGTACACTAAACGTCTTAGTCCATTTGGGCAGCTATAACAAAATACGACAGACCAGGTGGCTTATAAGCAGCAGAAATTTACTCCTCGAAGTTCAAGGTCATGGTGCTGGCATGGTTGTATTTGGCGAAGGAAAGCCCCCTTCTTGGGTTGCAGATTCCCTACTTTTCATTGTGCCCTCTCATGGTGGGAGATGCTGGGAATCTCGCTGAAGACTTTTATAAGCACTAATCTCCATCAGTAGAGCTCTGCCCTCATGAACTAAGCAGGGCCTACCTTCTAATACCATCATCTTTGGAAGCTAGGATTGCGCCGTATGAATTTGGGGGTGGGTGGTGGACATAAGCGTTCAGACTGTAGCGCTATATGACCTCGCAAGCCTAATATGGTGAATGTCCCCTGTTTGGGCCCTCCAGCAGTCATTTGCTCTCTCCTGGTACTTAAGTAGAGCACTGATTTTCCTCTGGGAAATCATTTCCTTCTCCAGTCTCATCCTCTGCTCTGGGTGGAATGGTGGAGCATGTGACCCAAGTCTAGACCAATCAGAGCACCCCATTCCCTAAGCCCAGAGACTGGACCCAATCACAGTCCATGTGATTCAGTGGTGACCATTGCAGGGACTTCTGGGTAAGAGACCACTTTATCTGGTGGATTTGGAGTTGGAGGAGTGTGAGGAGCAACTGCAGCCATCTCGCGGTGCTGTGGAGCTAAAGGATAAAGTCAACACATAGGGCAGCAGAGCCTAAAGATGGGGAGAATACCTGGGCCCTGATCACAGTGTTTGAGGTCCTCTTAAAGCTGTGCCTGAAACCAAACTCTTCTGAACTCTAGGTGATATAAGACATTTCCTTTTTGTTCAAGCCAGGCTTTATTTCTAATTTTCATTCTGTTTGTCTGTTGCCATAGGCAAGTGAAATACCCCTAAACAAAATGATATCGTTATCTGAGTTTGGGATGAGATGCAGAAGTGAAGATAAATATCGGTAAGCAAGTAACAAGGTCGTACATGTTGGGATAGCCTGATTGAAATGTGGAGGGGCTTGGGCGAGAGGTACAAGTTATGTGGATTTAGTAGTGATCAATCAAAATAAGGCATAAGTGAAGTGCTCATAGCTTTCTTTTTTGTTTTCCACATGGTTAAATATTTTGTGATTTTTGTATACTATTGCAGAAACATATAATTGGACTTTTTAATACTTTATAGAACTGGCTTAATTTCTTTGCACAGTTCTATCGTATTTCCAAAAATCTGAAAGAGAGAAATATACCACACACACACACACACACACACACACACACACACACACACACACACACACACACACCACTTTCCCTGCTCCCCCACACCGCATTTGTGTGGTATAGATTCTGTTTAGGCACATTTTATTTTCCCTTTCCATGTCAAGCATCCACAGCAGAAAAGTTCTCTACATGTGTGCAGCTTTGTCCCCAGACGTGTCCCCATTTGACTGGTTGGCCCATCACTAACTACTATCCTCTCCTCCCTCTTAAGGATCCTTCTGGCAACAGGACACATTCTCTGACTGTCCCCAACTATGTCATTTTGAGCTTTACTTTCCCTTTTCATTTTATAGGACCACTGTAAACGTGGTTTCATCTTCCTTGGGTTTATATCTGTTTTTCAAAGTGGATTTAGAAGAACACAAGTCCTGGGAGATGTTTCTCACAAACAGAGCTTGAAAACTAATTTGGAAAATAATGCATGCCACAACCTCCCTTAGAGATTTGCAGTATACACTTTTCATTTCAAAGCTCTGAGAGGTCCTACAATTTAAATTTTATTAAGCCCACTTTCTCTCCTGTTTTGCTAGCAAGGGATTCTTTTTAATGTTGTGTTAACTCTCAACAATCTTCAGAAAAGGTATTCCACAGAGCATGGTTTGAGAAATGCTGATTTAAAATAGAGTAGAACTTGGTTATACTGTCAATGAATTATAAGCAAATCTTTTGACTCTATTATTGTTATAAGAATAGAACTTCAAATAATTTGAAGCAGATTAGGAATGTTCTTTTACCTTCTGCTTTGATGAAAGCAGATGCTTTATATGTGCAAATGATATGAATTCATCATTTTCATTCTTTTTCTTAAATCACACAGCTCCAAATGTTCTTCATGCAATAACCATGCTTCTTGCCAAGAAGATGAAGACTGAGAAATGTTCTTGGATTTGCTCTTAGGGAATATGCATGCTGCAAAGAGGAACAGGGATAATAACTAAAAATATGCAGCTGAGGTAGGGCACAGCTGGAAAACTGTGGTTAAACCTACAACAAAGGCAGGGACATTGCTAACAGAGGTGCTGTGGTTGCCTCTGTTATTGCTTCCCCTCCCCAGAGGTCAGAGGAATATGGAGCTGAGTGACTGTGGGAGACAGAGGTGGCGGCCACAATGGACATCTTTTCTTGTTCCCAGTGTGAAACTACAAAACATAGGCATTATATTTTGAGCACTGTGTATGCCAGGTTATAGTGCTAAGAGTTTTTTTAAGGGGCCACGAGTTTAATATGGGTTTCCCAGGTGGCGTTAGTGGTAAAGAACCCACCTGCCAATGCAGGAGACTTTGTCTGTAAAAGAGAAAGCGTACATCACTAAAGAGAACAAATTGTCTTCAAACTCTCCGGGGGTTTAGGAGTACTCTCTACATAAAACTGAGGTACTAGTTGGAAGTGGTTTCTTATTTACTTATTGAGGTGAACCACCCAGGGACGTGCTATTTCTCACGCTGGGTCTCCATTGGGTGATTGATGGTTCAGAGGTCTTTCTAACCTAGATTGACTGGTTGTCTCCTCAACTAGTTGGAATAGAGAAGATCTTACTACTGACTCTACTGGGTACTTTCTGCTTTGTCTCTCCATCCTGCTCTGAGACCTGGTGGGTTGACCCACACAAGCTGTAGAAACGGGTTTGTTTCTAGTTGGGTTCAGCCATAAGGA
Organism: Oryx dammah; assembly: GCF_014754425.2. Classification (NCBI taxonomy): domain Eukaryota; kingdom Metazoa; phylum Chordata; class Mammalia; order Artiodactyla; family Bovidae; genus Oryx; species Oryx dammah. The sequence goes on from NW_024070203.1 coordinate 74,794,794, forward strand.
GGTCGTGGCAGGATATTGAGGGAGAGAGAAGTGATGGGGGAGCATTTATTCCCCAGGGTCTGATGCTCCCGCCCTTCCGATCTCGTGGACTAGTTGTGTTCTTCCAACCTGGCCACAGCTCCTGTGAGGGCGGCCTCCCCACACAGACCCCCCAACCCACTTTCTGGGTTCTGTAAACCCCTTCCATGGTTATACTGTCAGTAGCCCATCCCGCTGCTATCTCCCTTGTCCTTAAGCCTTCAACCCTGCCAATAACTTTGTAAACACCTGTCAAGGGACTTCCCTGGTGGTCCAGTAAGACTTCCCCTTCCAAGACAGGGGATGCAGATTCAATCCCTGGTCAGTCAGCTAAGATCCCACGTGCCTCGTGACCAAACACCCCAAACAGAAAATAAACACAATATAATAACAAACTGGAGAAGACTCTTGAGAATCCCTTGGACTGCAAGGAGATCCAACGAGTCCATCCTAAAGGAGATCAGTCCTGAATATTCATTGGAAGGACTGATATTGAAGCTGAAACTCCAATACTTTGGCCACCTGATGCGAACAGCTGACTCATTTGAAAAGACCTTGATGCTGGGAAAGACTGAAGACAGGAGGAAAAGGGGACAACAGAGGATGAGATGGTTGGATGGCATCGCCGACTCAATGGACATGACTTTGAGTAAACTCTGGGAGTTGGTGATGGACAGGAAGGCCTGGCGTGCTGCAGTCCATGGGGTCGCAAAGAGTTGGATACAACTGACTGAACTGAACTGAATAACAAATTCAAAAAAGACTTTAAAAACGGCCCTCTGAATTTAATGCATTAATGGTTCTCCATACATCCTGATGTCCCAGATAGTCTCATGAATATTTATTCCCCTTGTCATCATTCTTGGGCTTCTCAGGTGGAACTAGTGGTAAAGAACCCACCTGTCAATGATGACGCGGACTCCATCCCTGGGTTGGGAAGATCCTCTGGAGGAAGGTGTGGCAACCTACTCCAGTATTCTTGCCTGGAGAATCCCACAGACAGGGAAGCCTGGAGGGCTACAGTCCAGAATTAGGGTCTCAGAATTAGACAGGACTGAAGTGACTGAGGACGCACGTCATCATTCTTCACGCAGAGTTTAAGGAATGAGCCATCAGTCTAGTGCTGTCAGAGACTTGATATGCAAGATTTCTTAGTGAGAAGCAATCAGACAGGTTCCCTCTAACCAGGATCCTTAAACTCTTAAAGCATTATTATTAGTTCAGAGGATTTTAAGAATAGTATCGTATTTTCATTTTGTTTGATTCTTCCTTACGTCTTCAAGTTAAGAAATCCCCCTAACCTACCCCTGGTGGCTGCTGGTATAAGTTGCCAAGCCTGAGCCCCCAGAGGTTCCTGGCTGTTAAAACTGAATGATTACAGCTCCACAGCAGAGAAGAAATTCAAAGGTCAAATCCATGCACCATTTTCCGCCCTTGGGCCTGTGGGTGAGCAGAATGACAAAAACTTCTTATGCCCTGACCCCACCCTTCTTTGTACTGGTTCCCAGGTCAGGGCTAACATCCTGAAATCAAAGCCAAGTGTCCTTTCTGAGACAGGGGCTAGAACCGGCTTTCACAGTTTGAGATCTCGTGGATTGTGGCTTGTATCTCAAACCTTGCTTGTCTAAACAAAAAGAAGCCTTCTTTGTTGCTTTATGTTCTTGCTGTTGAAATGAGTGATCATTAACACATGATGTTAACCTTACAGGGCAGTGCTGTCTCAGTGCCGGTTCTCTCTAACAAACTTAAACTTTCAGCGAATAAGTAACACCTGTATGGGAAAATGGATCAGAGAGCTATGGATCATTGGGGTTGAGCAGAGCTAAAATTCCTATCTCTTAGGAGATAAGAAGTGAAGTGATTTGCCCCTAAATTATACAGCCTAGTTTCATGGAAAAATGGAAACTAGAACTCTGGATTTCAAGTCCAGGACTCTCACAACATTCACCAAACAAATAGTGAGATACATGGGGAATCCATTGAAAGCATCACCGGAAGTCCCGGGGTTAGTTCTTTCATTCTTGCAGCTCACTCATAATCTAACTCTGACCATCTGATTAATATGTATGTCTCTCAATAGCATTGAATCATATATATTACCATATGCAAAATAGCCAGTGGGAGTTTGATGTATGATGCAGGGAACCCAAAGCCGGTGCTCTGTGACAACCTGGAGGGATAGGGTGGGGAGGGGGTTCAGAAAGGAGGGGATACATATACTTGTGGCCGATTCATGTTTATGTTTGGCAAAAGCCATCACAATATTGCAATTACCCTCCAATTAAATTATATATATATATATACACATGTCTATCAAAGAGTTTAGCCAGAAAAAGAACTGTTTTAGGAGTATGTCAGATGGGGCTCCCCTGGTAGTTTAGCTGGTAAAGAATTCGCCTGCAGTGCAGGAGACCTGGGTTTGGGAAGATCCGCTGGAGAAGGGAAAGGCCACCCACTCCAGTATTCTTGGGCTTCTCTTCCCTGGTGGCTCAGTTGGTAAAGAATCTGCCTGCAATGCAGGAGAACTGGATTTGATTCCTGGTTTGGGAAGATCCCCTGGAGAAGGGAAAGGCCACCCACTCCAGTATTCTGGCCTGGAGAATTCCATGGACTGTATAGTCCTGGGACCGCAAAGAGTTGGACATGACTCAGCAACTTTCACTTTCAGATGATTTAACAAAATATACAAATTTCAATAAAGCAAAATAGACAAATAATGCAATATAAACCACACTTTCATGGCCCCAGATATCTTGACCCAGTGCTGTTAATGTTTAGACGGAATCCAATTCAAGAGGGCAGGGATTGTATTGGTTTTTTCCATGTCTTCATGGTGTCAGATAGGATGCCTATAATATAATTAGCACTCAGTACATATTTGTTGTGTAGAGGAATATTGACACAAAATTTAGAAGTAGTTTTTATTATACAAAAGACATAAGGATATTCTCGGTATTACATAATAATTATCTGATTTTTTTCACCTTCAAATGCCTTTATATGTCATTGCTGACCTCAGGAGATATTTTCTTCTGACTTTAACTATTACTGTGTTTACATTCTATTACAAATTCCATAAGGTTAAGGACTTTTTCTGTATTATTCACTTCTGTACCCCCATGAGTGAGCCCAAGGCTTGGTGAAGAGTAACCACTCCATAAATATTAGCTGTTGTGCTTCTTTTTTACAACCCAATGAGAGCATTTGCCGACTGGCAATATTGTGATTGTCAAAAAGATTTGCAGCTCTTACCTGCTTTCAAAACTCTGTAGCTAGCTTAACTCTTAAGGTGCCAGTGAAATACAACAAGTTGCCTAACTTTGAGCCAGACGTGCACTTATAGCTTTTATAAATACAATAATAAAGTGCCAGTGAGAGTACCATAGTCTTTGGCTATGGGGCCTAGAAAACAAGAGTTCCATAAGTACTCAGTGGACATAAACCTAAGCAAACTCCAGGAGACAGTGAAGGACAGGGAAGCCTGGCGTGCTGCAGTCTATGGGGTCGCAAAGAGTCGGACACGATTTAGTGACTGAACGAAAACTACAAAGCACTTAAACAATCAATAATTCTGCTTCTCAATAACAGAAAGAACTAACGTTGGCAGCTCTCTCACCAATTCTACTTTCTCACCTAAGAGAAAGTGTTTTCTAAGTATTTGTTCTTTTGAGGGCCTACAGATGGCAATGCCTTAAAAACCTTTTTATTCCTAGTAACACACTGCATGATCCTAATCAAATTCCAAATACAATCAATTGACTGGACTTGGAAGCTCAGATGCTCAGGAAAGTACATGCCAGGTGCTTGTCAATTACATCCTGAAATAGGAGGCAAAGATGTGAATGGAAAAGGCTCTCCAAATAAGTGATCACATGGAGGAAAGTACAGTGACAGGAAGGAACAAGGTTTGCTTGGGTGACATGAAATAGACCAGTATAAATACAACAATTCTTAAACAAGATATAAGATGGAATGTGTGGCTTGGGCTCATGAATTCCTATCGAAGACCTTAAATGGCATATAACTTAGCTAGCTATTGTGGTGTAACAAATCACCATAAAACTCAGTGACTTAAAACAATAAGCACTTACTTTTGCCCGTGATAATAATTGTGCCAAGAAGTGCTTTTTGTCTTGGCTGAGCTCACTCATAGCGGACTGGGTGAGCAGCTCTGCTAATCCTGGCTGGTTTCTCACGTCTGTTTGGTAATTGGCTGGCTATTGGCTTGCGCAAGAAAGAGTTAATGTTGTAGGCTTGATATTTGTTTAGAAGGACCTGCTCGCAGAGCTGCCCCTTGGCTGGGAACTTGGTTTTTGGAGTGCCCCTTGTGTTATTAACTGTATTAGTGTTCTATGGCAGATGCAGCGTCAGTGTTAGCAGCTCAGCTGTGTCCGCCTCTTGCGATCCCATGGACTATAGCCCACCAGGTTCCTCTGTCCATGGGATTCTCTTATGGGTTGCCATTCCCTTCTCCAGAGGATCTTCCCAACCCAGGGATTAAACCTGGGTCTCCTGAATTGCAGGCAGATTCTTTACCATCTGAGTCATCAGGGAAGCCCCGGATGTAACAAATTGCAAAAGTACAGGGGCTCAACACAACACGTTTTTCTTATCTTACAGTTCTGGAGGTCAGAAGTCTAAGATAGGTCAGCAGGACTGTATTCTTTCAGAGGCTCTAGACAGTAACCAATGTCCTTGCCTTTTCAAACTTCAGAAACCATCTGTGTTCCTTGGCTCATGACCGCTTCTCCTCCATCTTCAAAGCAACTCCAGATCTCTTCCTCTCTCTCTAGTTTTGTTTCTGTCATCACATTTCTTTTGACTCTGATCCTAGATAATCTGGGAAAATCTTCCCATCTCAAGGTTCTTAGTCACATACGCAATATCCCTTTTGCCATGTGTGGCACCAGAATAAGAGGCTCTGGGTATTAGGACATAAACATATTCAGGGGCTTCCGGTTCATTTACTGATGATGGAGAATATGATGAATGAATAAGCAGGAAATTCTAGAGATACAGTTAGAAAGCTATGGGCAATTGTTCAGGGATACGATAATCAGTGACTGGTATATCAGACAGAAAACCAAGTTATCTATTTGTAACTGACGAAACACTGAGTTAACCAAGACTAGTTTGGTAAAGCTTGTGGTATTTCTACTTAGTCACTCAAACATTTATTGAATGTGTGCTACATGGTAGGAGTACAACAGTGAATAAATAGACATGTCTCAATGCCATGGAGATTACCCTCTGGCTGGGTATTTCTAAGAAGGGAACATTTAAGCTGAGCCCTAAAGAATTAGGAAGAGGCAGTCTTACACAAGAGAGGAGGGGTTCCATGGAGAGAAAATGGCATGCACAAACCCCTGGGGTTGGGATGAATGTGGTCCTCTGTAAGTGCAGTCAAAGTCCAGTGTGACTGAGATTCCCCTGGTGGTCCAGTGGCTAAGACTCCACACTCCCAATGCAGGGGGTCTGGGTTCAATCCCCAGTCAGGGAACTAGATCCCACATGCAGCTACTAAGAGCTCGCATGCTGCAACCAAAGATCCTGCATACCACAACTGAGACCCAGCTCGGCCAAATAAAAATAAATAAATAAACTTTTTTTTTTTTAATCCATTGTGGCTGTAGTGTAGAGACTGAGGGGAAGGGTGCATCTAATGTGGAAAGGAAGATAAACATGCTAGTTCCCAGGGCAGGATTTTTCTGGTCACAATAACAAGTCTAGATTTCATCCTAAGTATAACAAGAAGTCACTGAAAGGTTTTATGTCTTCAAAATGATAACTAGTGTTGAGAGGCAAGGGGGGAAGTGAGAAAACTAGAGACTTGCTACTCATGTGGTCCACAGATCAGCAGCACAAACTGACTTGAGAGTTGGTTGGGAATGCAGAATATCAGTCCCTCCCCAAGCCTGGAATTGGAATCTGCATTCTAACAAGATTCCCAAGGGATTCATTTCCACATTAAAGTTTGAGAAGCTCTAAGTTGGAAGCCCATGGTAGCTTGGCCTAACAAAGTGGCTGGGAGATGGAAAAGTAGAAGGGATAGCTTACACATAGTATAGGCATGCAGAATTTGCACTAGAATTAAAAGCTGGTATCAGGAGGACAGGGCTTCCCGGGTGGCGCTAGTGGTAAGGAACCTACCTGCCAAGGCAGGAGACGTTAAGAGACGTGGTTCGATCCCTGCGTTGGGAAGATCCCCTGGAGGAGGGCATGGCCACCCACTCCAGGATTCTTGCCTGGAGAATCCCATGGATAGAGAAGCCTGGCGGGCTACAGGCCATAAGGTCACAAAGAGTCAGACACAACTGAAGCGACAGACACACACACGTGCATGCACGCACACATAAGGAGCACAATGTTCAAAACAAAGAGAAATATTAGTTACATGCAGGCATGGAACCTTAAGTCTTCTGTGTCAGAGATGTTTTCAGGCAGAAGTCCAGTACCCTGGAGAGCTCCTATAAACCAACAGTTTTCTAAAGATGAAGGTCTAAGGGTCTGTACAGAGAGCCTTTTAAATTCAAAACCTTGAAGTCATCCTTGAGTGTATTTTTATGATGAAGCTCTGATGATAACCAGATTAAGTTCTCTGATTCCTGGAACTCAATTTCAATACCCACAGAACTCTCTGTTCCACACGATAGAACAACCGTGTGTCTGCTCTCTCTTGTGTATTCCAGTGAGGTTATAATCCTGAAGGAGGCCAAAAGCCCGAGATGAGGTGGAGGTGAGAGGGAGGCACCTTTTTGAATGTCATTTTCCCTCAAGGATCCCCTCTCTCCTGGACAGGAGCTGGAGTTTGGCCTGGGTTCAGGGATTTACCTCACAAAATAGAAACCATTAAAGCACTAACTGTAGTGATAATTCTGAAAATGGAAAAAGGCCAGATTTGGGGGAGCCTATGAAGGAAAAATTAGTGGAACTTGGTGAAGGGCAGGGATACAGTGAGTGTAAAGTACCAAGACCCTTGATTACTGCCAGGGTCTTCCTATTGCTCTCATCTGTCCTGCCTAGAATTGTGTAGCAGTATACAAAATTCCAGTAAAACCTCACTAACCCAGAGAGATACCAATCATGTTACTTCCACTAAAATGATTAAAGTGAAAGACAAGTGTAAGTGAGGATGTGGAACAACTGTAACTTCATATAGTGCTGGTAGGAATGTAAAAGGGCTTCCCAGGTGGAACTAACGGTAAAGAACCCACCTGCCAATGCAGGAGACATAAGAGATGGAGCTTTGATCCCTAGGTCAGGCAGATTCCCTGGAGGAGGGCATGGCAACCCACTCCAGTATCCTTGCCTGAAAAACCCCATGGACAGAGGAGCCTAGAGGGTTACAGTCCATGGGGTCAAAGGATCGGACACAACTGAAGTGACTTAGCACAGCACAGCACGAAGGAATGTAAAATGGTACAACTGTGATTTACAGAGGTCTGACAGTTTCTTCTGAAGTTAAACAAACACTTACTGTGTGACCCAGAAATTCTATTCTTAGGTAAAAGATACTTCCTCAAAAAGACTTTTACAGGGATCTTTAAAGCAGCTTTATTCATAAAACCAAAAACTAGAAACCACTCAAGATGTCCCTCAACAAGAGAAGAGACACACAAATTATAGTACATTTGCACAATGGAATATTACTCAACAATAAAAAATAGCAGAAGGCTGATACACACAAAAATGAGAATAAATCTCAAAAACATTATGGATAAACAAACTGTGGTACATTTATATAATGAAATATTAGTCAGCAATTAAAATAAGCTATGGATACATGCAACAACAAGGATAAACCTCAAAAACAAGAATCCAGACACAAAAAAGTAGATCAAAAAAAGGCGCACTGCATGATTCCATTTATATGAAGTTCTAGAAGAAAAAAAAAACCTAACTGATGGTTTCAGAAGATAAGAAAATTGCTGTCTAGTGGGTGGGGCGGGAATTGAAGGGAACAGAAGACAACTTTTGGGGTGACAGAAATGTTCTATATGTTATTTGGGGAGTTGGTTAGGTATATGTGTACATGTATTAGTTGCTCAGTCGTGTCCAACTCTTTGCAACCCCATGGACAATAGCCCGCCAGGCTCCTCTGTCTGTGGAACTCTCCAGGCCAGAATACTGGAGTGGGTTGCCATTTCCTTTTCCAGGGGATCTTCCCGATTCAGGGATTGAACCCAGGTCTCCTGCATTGCAGGCAGCTGCTTTACCGTCTGAGATACTTTACTGTCTAGTTGCTGCTGCTGCTGCTGCTGCTGCTAAGTTGCTTCAGTCGTGTCCAACTCTGTGCATCCCCATGGATGGCAGCCCACCAGGCTCCCCCGTCCCTGGGATTCTCCAGGCAAGAACACTGGAGTGGGTTGCCATTTCCTTCTCTAATGCATGACAGTGAAAGTGAAAGTGAAGCCACTCAGTCGTGTCCGACTCTTCAGGACCCCATGGACTGCAGCCTACCAGGCTCCTCCGCCCATGGGATTTTCCAGGCAAGAGTACTGGAGTGGGGTGCCATTGCCTTCTCCGTTAATGTCTGGTTAGGTATACACATTTGAACGAGCTCATCCCGTTGTACACTGAAGATCTCTGAATATTATTGTATATAAATTTTACCTGGATGAAACTAAAATTTTAATTAGCAACAAAAATTCCATTATCCTCAGTTCAAAGACACATATATCTCTATCTGCTGGATTGTTTCACTAGAGAAAAATTTGTGAGAGATACTCAACAATCTTTGTGGTCTGGAAAGAATGTGGCAGAGGGCCCGGCAGTTTGCCCAAACGGCTGATGCAAAGCTCAAGACAACTGGGCTTAACAAAATCTTTCATGCAGGCTTAGAACGATGCCCGTATAACGTGTGACCGTGAAATCACAACAGCCCTGCTGGAGCCTGTGTGTCATTAGAAATCCCTTGTAGACTGGACCAGCAGCTCCCTCTAAGCCACAAGAGCCTGAGGAATTGCTCAGCTGTTCTTTCAGGCAGTTTCCATTTCAATGGCAACTGGCTGAGGGGAAAAACCTCAGGTTTTCAGTGTGGCAAAAACTCAGTCCAGTATAAAGGGCCCTGAAAGAGGAGTCCACAATGAAGACGACAGAACAATAAAGCCCATGCTCCCAGATCTGCTCTTTAATATCTATTGCCAGTTTAGTCCCAAATTCTTATTGAGCTCTCACACAAAGTGATTAATTCAACCAACACATGGAAGGTGTTTGCTATGAATTAGGTGTCACGCTACATACTTGGAATGCAGGTAAAAGACAAATATGATCCTTTAAAACTCAGAATGGGTACGTGTATAGCCATAACTGGACTTCCCAGGTGGCAGTAGCGGTAAAGAACAGGCTGCCGGTGAAGATGTAAGAGACATGGGTTCGATCCCTGGGTAGGGAAGATTCCCTGGAGAAGGGCATGACAACCCACTCCAGTATTCATGCTGTGGGCATAACTGAATCTCTTTGCTGTGCATCTGTAACTAGCATATCACTGTTTTTGTGTGTGTGGTTTTGCTATACATTGACACGAACCCACCACGGGTGTACATGTGTTTCCCATGTCACAGAGCTGGACACGACTGAGGGACCAGCAGGGTCATCAGCACTCTTGGGCTGGGTCCCATGTTCTTTCCAGTGCATGATGAAGATGTTTATAAAACAGGTATGCATCTTTTCTCTACTATAAACGTATGGACGCCTTGGGTCTGAAGAATGTTGGGACTCATAAGCACAGAACTGGTGGGGAAGGAAAGGAATTCGGGCTGGGCTGTACTCAGTTCTCAAGGAGACATTCAGTTTGGTACCTTACACTCTCTGACTGAACACAGGGAGCAGGCTTGGCCCAGAGAGGCAATCCCTGTGCACAGGGATGTGATCTGATGGATGGATGCTGGATGTTTTACCAGGCAGGTAGTTGGAAGTTAATTAACTTCCATCCACTGTCCATTGACAATGTCATTCACAAGTCCCTGATCCACAGGTGAGAGCCACAGGAGTCCCAGCAAGACAGGGAGAGCATCAGAGTCCCAGCCAATTAAGAGCGTGTTCAGAGCAGCTCTCCACATCTCTGTCCAAGTTCTTGGTCAAAAGCAACGGATCCTGATTCTAGCTCCCTTAAGCAGAAAATAATTTATTAAAAACACAGGTGGTTCACAAATCTATGGAAAACGTGAGAACATTCAGCCCTCAGAAGGGAGAGGAATTTGGGCAATTCTGAGAATTCAGGTGGCAAGAACAAAGGGAAAAATCTCTTGCCAGTGTCAACTTCTCAGTTTTCTCTCCTTTTCTCTTCTCAGCCAAGATTCAGTTTCCAAGGAGAGAGAGAGAGAGAGACTGATGACGTAGCTTGGGCCACTCACCTTCACTTTGGCAGATGATGGACAGAGTGCCTTGAATAATAGTCCCCAGAAAAATGCATGCATTGAGTGAAGAGTTGGTTTCTCAAAGGAAAATCAGAATGCTGCTAACCTATTTCTAGAAGCAGCAATATGGACGCTTAGTAGGCAAAAAAAGCTTGGGTGACCACTACTGGAGTCATAGGAAACTGATGACTTAGACAGGAAACCAACAAGGAGACAGAGTCAGAGAACGTAACAGCAAGTAGAGCTCTTTAAAGCCCAGAACTCACCACAACGCACCAACTCCATGCAAACAGCAGCAAATATCTTTCTATTATAGACCCCACTGGATTCTAAGCTAAGTTCATGAGCTATTTTTTGCCTTCCTCCAAAAGAGGCTCATGAATTGGAAGAATTTGAGAGATGCAGATAGAATGATAATAACATTAGCCATTACATCTTGAAGAAGCTGAGAAAAACAGGAGCTGACCAGAAGGAAGTAAAGTAGTCTTCAGCTCACCTTATTTTGTAGACAGTAGATAATAAGAATTAAATTACTTAGACTTAAATAATTAGGCTGCTTATGTTACAGAAATACATGATGAAATACCTTTGAAGAACACAGAAAGCAAAAATAGCTGAAAATATTTAGTATCAGATACAATGTCATCAGAGAAAAATAATCTATTGATTTAAAATATGTACTATGCTGTATCATTTAGAATGCTTTAGACTGTAAGCAATAGGAAACCTTAAAAGTTCATATGATTCTAAACAAGATAAACAGAACTAGGGCAAGCGCTAGGAATACTAAAATTACTGATTCAATGATACCATTATGGCTTAGACCAGCAGTTCCTAAAACTTTTGGTCTTAGGATCCCTTTACACTGGTTATGTGGGTTATATTTATTAATATTTGTTGTAGTAAAAACTAAAACAGAGGAATATTCAATGTTGTTTTGGAAGAAGTACATGGGAGACATTTGGTCTTAAACAGATACTTTGTTACAAAAGGGAAAAGTATTTTAATAGCCTTTACATAAAATTGTTGATGTTCTTTGATAGTACACTCAAATTTAAGACCAGTTTCCTAAAGATTAGTTATAATGTGGATCTGAAACAATATCAAAAGCTTTTTATATTCTATCATATGGTATTAATACCCATTGGTCTATATCTTACATCTCGAAGGGATCTTTGCAGGCTAAGTAGCTTGAGCCATGTCCAACTCTTCACAACCCCATGGACTGTAGTCCAGCAGGCTCCTCTGTCCGTGGGATTCTCTAGGCAAGGATACTAGAGTGGGTTTCCATGCCTTCCTCCAGGGGATCTTCCTGACCCAGAGATTGAACCCACATCTCTTATGTCTCCTGAATTGGCAGGTGGGTTCTTTACCACTAGCACCACCTGGGAATCCCAAATGGATCTTTATCCTATGTATGATTTTGTAAAGTCATTGGTCATTTCAAAAATATTAGTTCACTGAGTTATGCACATCTTTGAAATATTGAAACATTTCAAAAATATTAGTTTACTGAGTTATGCACGTCTTTGAAACATTTCATTACACCATGTCAAAATCATCAGATTAGTTAATATCACCACTGGTCTTAGAAAAGTCTTTAAATATTGGGAAACTATCAGTAAATATTGGGAAGCTGTCAAGTACATAAGCAAATTTTCCAAAATTCTAATTTTGTTCAAAAGCTTGACCTTATCACTGATAACAAATATTATCCATTGCTTTCCCTGAAGTGGTTCAGTTTGTTCAAATTCCAGATAATATCCACCAAATACTCAAGTATAAGTAACCATAGTTTATTAATCATTTTTTCAAGTAAAAAAGAGCTGAAATAACTCACAATAACCCAACAATCACACAAGTGCTTTCCCTCAAGGTGATCGTCATATGCAGAAAAAGGATTTATGAATACATGTCAGTTTTTTCATACAGATATCAAAAAATGTGTATTCAAGGATCAAATTTTTTAAACTTTTTATTTTATATTGGAGTATAGCTGATTAACAGTCTTGTGATAGTTTCAGGTGAACAGCAAAGGGATTCAGCCATACATATACATGTACCCATTCTCCCCCAAACTCCCCTCCCCTGCAGGCTGCCACATAACATTGAGCAGAGTTCCATGTGCTATATAGTAGGTTCAAGGACCAAATTTTAATAGGATTAAAATTGTTTTACTTCATTAAGGACATTAAGGGAATTCCCTGGTGGTCCAAGCGGCTAGTACTTGGCACTTTGCTGATGGCCCAGGGTTCAATCCCTGGTAGATGAACTCAGATCCCATAAGCTGTGCCTCATGGCCCAAAAGAAAGACATTAATGCAACTAGTTGGGTTTTTCTGTTGCTTTTTCTCCCCGCTGCAA
>NW_024070203.1:74807542-74818767 GCF_014754425.2 Oryx dammah
TAATGCAACTAGTTGGGTTTTTCTGTTGCTTTTTCTCCCCGCTGCAACTAAATGGTGGAAAGCAAGAATACAGCAATACCACTACGGGGTGTATCGTAAGTGCCACTGACTCGATTGGCACTAAAGCACCAGCAGTTTTACCCATCAATGTTTATGCATCATCCCTGCAAATGTCAGCTACAATGAAAAGAGCAGACAATGCCTTGTATAGTTATGAAAATGGTTTTGATCTCATGAAACGACTTAGAGGGTCCTGCGGATAACACTATGAGAACATCAGGACTGGAGCCCAGGGTAGGGTCACTTTACCCTGGATCACATGGGAGAGAAATAGATACCTAACCAGAAATAGGATTAGAAAGAAAGAAGGAATAATACCAGTAGGAAACCAACAGTGTCCACTACACATGGGTACATAGATGTAAGTCATAACACAGTTAATATGGTCAGCCTCTGTGGAATTAAACCAATAGTGTGAATACCTTCCAGGTGTCGCCAAGACAACTATAGATACACATGGAAAATAAGAAGTTGGACCACTACCTCAGACCATATACAAAAGTTAACTCAAAATAGATTAAAGACATAAATATAAAAACTAAAAGTATAATACTCTTAGGAGCAAACAAAGAGGTAAATGTTCCTGGCTTTGGATTTGGCAATGATTTCTTTGATATGACACCAAAAACACGAGCAACAAAGGAAAATGGATGATGTTCATCAAAGTTAAAAACTTTTGTGCATCAAAAGACACCATTAGGTAAATGAAAAGACTGTCAGCAGAACTGGAGAAATATATGCAAATCATTTCTCTCATAAGGGTTAATATTCAGAATATATAAAGAACTCTTACAACTCAACAACAGAAAGGCAACCAATTCAATGAAAAAAATGGGCAAAAGATCTCAATAGACAGATATACAAATGACTGAAAAACACACGAAAAGATAATCGATATCATTAGTCACTGGGAAAGTGCAAATCCAAACCAAAATGAGATACTACTTCATGACCCAAAGGATGGTTATAATCAAAAAATGTGAAAATAATAAGTATTAGTGAGAATATAGAGACACTAGACATTCTCCCACATTGCTGGTGGAATGGTAGGTTAAGTGATTGGTTTCTAGGTGAAGTGGGGTGGGGCGAGTCATCCCAGATAAGCCAGCACTCTAACTTGGCTGTGCCAGAAACCATTTACAGCACAAAGAGGAAAATGGTAGATGTGTAAAATGGTTTGGCTGCTGTGGAAAACAATTTGGCAGTTCTTCAAAAAGTTAAACACAGAATTACCATGTGACCCAGAAATTCCATTCCCAATTGTATACACCAAAGAACTGAAGAAAATAGGTGTTCAAACAAAAACTTGTACACAGATGTTCATAACTGCACTATTCACAGTTGCCAAAATGTAGGCCCCACTCAAATGTCCACCAACCAATGCACGGATAAGTGACATATGGCAGGTCCGTGCAATGGAATATTATTTAGCCATAAAAAGGGATGGAGTTCTGATTCGCATTACAACATAAGTGAACCCTGAAAACATGTTAAAGTGAAAGAGGTGAGGTGAAGTTGCTCAGTCGTGTCTGACTCTTTGCAACCCCATGGACTGTAGCCTACCAGGCTCCTCCGTCCATGGTATTTTCCAGGCAAGAGTTCTGGAGTGGGTTGCCATTTCCTTCTCCAGGGGATCTTCTCGACCCAGAGATGGAACCCAGGTCTCCTGCATCGTAGGCAGACGCTTTACCGTCTGAGTCAAAGCCAGACACAAAAGGACGCATATTGCACAAATTCCATTCATATAAAATGTCCAGAATAGACAAACAGAAACAGAAGGCAGATGAGTGATGGTCAGGGGCTGGGGGAGGGGGAAATGGAGGCTGACTGCTTAACAAGGCCGGGATTTCCTTCCGGGATGATAAAACCTTCTGAAACTAGATAATGATGATGACTGCACAACACTGTGAATGTACCAGAAGCCACTGAACTGCACACTTTAAAATGGTTAAATGGCGAATTTCATGTTATATGATGTTGTTCTTTTTTTAACCACAATTCAAAGAAAAAAAAAATCCTTCCTAAGGTTGTATAATAACAAATGAGTCCCAGAGACAGTTTAGCAAGTGAACTAGCATAGGGCTCTAGTCCTGTCACTATTTTAGAAAGTAACATGTCAGTTGCAAACTGGCACTTGCCAAGAGCATTGCTAATGACTGAACCACAAAGGTGTTTGCCACTTGCCTCTATGGAGACTGAACCCCACACTGCGATACCTGCTCCCTCCAACAACCCCTGAGGGAGTTCAGGGTGGGGGGAGGCGCTCTGTGTTCCCAGGAATCTGATGGGACAGGTCTTCAGATAGTCGGATGTTTTTAGGAACAGATGTTATGATCTCAATCCTTGCATCTCCACATATCTAGAGAACCCCTAAATCCTATCATGGTGACATCAGATCCTCTTGACTAACAAAAAGCCTTTTGTAAAACAAGTGCTTCATGGTATTGAACTCCCCCTTCACCAAAACCTTATATAGTGTCTTTCCCCCACTGCTGCTTTGGAGCAGTCTCTCAGAGGTATTTGAGATGCTGCCTCCCGGGCTGCAGTTCTCATTTTGCCCCAAATAGAACTTAACTCACAACTCTCAAGTTGTACATCTTTTTTTTAGTCAACAAACAAAATCCTAAAGACACTACCAGAAGTCTACTAGAGCTCATCAAGGAATTTGGAAGAGTTGCAGGATACAAAATTAATATACAGAAATCTGTATCATTTCTCTACACTAACAACGAAGTACCAGAAAGAGAAATCACAAAAATAGAAAGGAACACAATGCACTAGGTTCGATCCCTACCAGGAAAGCAGCATACTGACAGAGCCATGGGCTTCTAATGAACTTGACTGAGAAATCCATGAGACACATTGACACAGCTGTCTTTGTATGCACAAGCATATTGACTGAAGAAAATAAGTAACACCATGCTGGAAAAGGAGATGGAGCAAATCAAAGCACATAGATATCACAGTAAAAACACACTTTGAAAATATTCTCATTTTAGCCACTTTTTAAAAAATGGAAGTTCCAGAAAATTTATGACCTGCTTAAGGGAACATGGCTGGTTAGTGGAAGAACGTGGCCCCGAGAGAACAAACATCCCGTGTCTTTCCACCTCCTGATCTTCACAGTCAGGGCAGTTCCTTAAATATCTTTTAGAACTGCTGTGATCTGAAAGCTTGCTAAGCCAGGGATGACGTATTTTCCCTGCATGTCCCCTCAAACCCACATACAAAGAGAAGCCTGCTATTTGCACTTTTACAGGAGCTCTTATCTTTGTGCTTTAAATGCTGGTTTGTGTCATAGCCAAGTTAGATTGCTGGCTTATCTGGGACAACTTGCCCCACTCCACTTTACTCAGAAACCAGTCACCAAACCTACCAATCCTCACTTTGGAATGTTTGCTGAACCTGAGTGCGCCTCTCTTCCCATCATAATGCCCCAATCTTCCACTTGGACTACTTCGATAACCTCCTAAGTACCCAGAGTTACCTATGGCTGTATCTGACACTGATTCCAAAGCCTTGTGAGACTTAGATGGGAACAGAGATTGTTCCCTTGCAAAGGGTGAAGAATCTGGGCCTGGTTCCAGATTTACAGTGGCCATGATAATAAGCTGTAAATTGGCTTAAAAGACTCTGATCCCAACAATGGCAACTGTGACAAAGTCTTGATACTTTATTCCTTCAGATGCACAGAGAACAATTTCAACTTCGGGTCGCAAACAACACTGAATTCTCTGGTTTCCTTGGCAACCTGCAGTTCTGCCCTCAGTAACAGTCAAAGACTAGAGGCTCCCATTTGCTTCTAGCTCTAAAAATTCTCATTCTATGAATATCTGGAGGTTTAGAGAGCCTACTAAAGGGAGACTGATGCAAAAGTCTTAAACTTAACTCTTAAGCTATTAAGCTTAAACTACTAAACTTAACAAAAATAGAAGCAAGGACAAAGATGGCTGCTGCTTTGACTGGTGGAGGTAATCTCTCGGAATTCAGGGAAAAGACAGACAGTGTTTCTCCACAGGCAGAACAGGGTATCAGCAGCAATCCTGTTAATTGAACTTCAAATTATGCTTCACTCATTCTGTTAACTAAGGCAGAGTAATGAAAGTAAAAGAGGAGAGTGAAAAAGTTGGCTTAAAGCTCAACATTCAGAAAACGAAGATCATGGCATCTGGGCCCATCACTTCATGGGAAATAGATGGGGAAACAGCGGAAACAGTGTCAGAATTTATTTTGGGGGGGCTCGAAAATCACTGCAGATGGTGACTGCAGCCATGAAATTAAAAGACGCTTACTCCTTGGAAGGAAAGTTATGATCAACCTAGATAGCATATTCAAAAGCAGAGACATTACTTTGCCAACAAAGGTCCGTCTAGTCAAGGCTATGGTTTTTCCAGTGGTCGTGTATGGATGTGAGAGTTGGACTGTGAAGAAAGCTGAGCGCCAAAGAATTGATGCTTTTGAACTGTGGTGTTGGAGAAGACTCTTGAGGGTCCCTTGGACTGCAAAGAGATCCAACCAGTCCATTCTGAAGGAGATCAGCCCTGGGATTTCTTTGGAAGGAATGATGCTGAGGCTGAAACTCCAGTACTTTGGCCACCTCATGCGAAGAGTTGACTCACTGGAAAAATTCTGATGCTGGGAGGGGTTGGGGGCAGGAGGAGAAGGGGACGACAGAGGATGAGATGGCTGGATGGCATCACTGACTCAATGGACGTGAGTCTGAGTGAACTCCGGGAGTTGGTGAAGGACAGGGAGGCCTGGCGTGCTGCAATTCATGGGGTCACAAAGAGTCAGACACGAGTGAGTGACTGAACTGAACTGAATGAGTACATATTGTTGAAAGTTTTCTTTTCTTTATGACTGCAAGCTATAAATTTCAGGAATTTGTCATGTTTCAGAGAAAACCTCCCTCTCCAGCACTGTTCTCCACTAATGCTTGATGAGCTGTTACTGTTTGCATCATTAGGGGCACCAGCTTGAAGCACAGACATTCAGACCACAGAGCAGAGGCTCCCCCTGGATCTGATCTAGCCCCATCCGGAGTGACAAGGGGAGAAGCAGCAAAAACGTCAAAGAGCAGCCTGAAGCTCCTAGCACCTACAATGTCACAGACCGTCATTCTTGCAGAAACGAAGTGCACAGTAGACTATGACCAACGTTCTTGAGCAAGAAAAACTGAGTGTGCTGTTCTCTCGTCTACTAGATATATGTGGTTTGCAGAATACAGATGACATCCACCAATCCCCTGCTTAGGGCCCCTTTGGTTTTCTATTCCTGTTATTTTCTCTTTTGATCCCTATGTCTCCCCACAGAGCTCGGGAGAAAGTTGTGTGTGCATGTCACAAATAAGAAACTCGTGTGTGTCGCCAAGAAGGCAGTGTCAGTGGATCTCACCACCATCCCTGAGAGAGTAACAAAGTCACTAAGGGGGCCAAGACATCTTCTGCTAGAGGCTAAGTCTTGCCTACACATAGCCTTCTCCAGTTCCTCCCAGGCCCAAGAAGAGCAAGTACCCAGGTTCTGGACTGGAGAAGGGCAGAGAGCAAACTAAGTCCACTTTTGCTGCTGATACAAGCTAGGTTAGGGAGCATAGCTCCAGGCCTGCGATCTCCAGTCCAGGGTCCACCCACACCCACCCCTAGGGGAAGATGGCATCTGCAAATACCCTTCCGGGTGGCAGCTTCCAGCGATCTGGAAAGAAAATGAAAACCAAGGACAAATTCTATCCATGCACACTCATGAGCTGTGGAAGATCGTTGCTCCCAGTAAATGAACACAGACCAACTACTGCCATCCACTCTCCAAGGACTCGCTCAGCTCAGACCAGAGGAACAGCTGGGCTAAGAGGTCAGCTGTATTGAGGGAAATTCTCCCTAGCAGTCTCTGGCTCAAACACAGGATCTAGCTCCCATGTTTGTCAACCCCTCAAACAAATGAAGTGATGGACACAAGTCTGAGCAAGCTCCGGGAGTTGGTGGTGGACAGGTAAGCCTGGCATGTTGCACTCCATGGAGTCGAAAAGAGTCCGACACAACTGAGTGACTGAACTAAACTGAAAATGAATACTCATAAAGGTTCAGTTCAATTCAGTTAGTCACTCAGTCGGGTCCGACTCTTTGCGACCCCATGAATCGCCAACTCCGGGAGTTTACTCAGACTCACGTCCATCGAGTCAGTGATGCCATCCAGCCATCTCATCCTCTGTCGTCCCCTTCTCCTCCTGCCCCCAACGCCTCCCAGCATCAGAGTCTTTTCCAATGAGTCAACTCTTCCCATGAGGTGGCCAAAGTACTGGAGTTTCAGCCTCAGCATCATTCCTTCCAAAGAAATCCCAGGGCTGATTTCCTTCAGAATGGACTGGTTGGATCTCCTTGCAGTCCAAGGGACTCTCAAGAGTCTTCTCCAACACCACAGTTCAAAAGCATCAATTCTTTGGTGCTCAGCTTTCTTCACAGTCCAACTCTCACATCCATACATGACCACTGGAAAAACCATATCCTTGACTAGACGGACCTTTGTTGGCAAAGTAATGTCTCTGCTTTTGAATATGCTATCTAGGTTGGTCATAACTTTTCTTCCAAGGAGTAAGCGTCTTTTAATTTCATGGCTGCAGTCACCATCTGCAGTGATTTTCGAGCCCCCCAAAATAAAGTCTGACACTGTTTCCACTGTTTCCCCATCTATTTCCCATGAAGTGATGGGCCCAGATGCCATGATCTTAGTTTTCTGAATGTTGAGCTTTAAGCCAACTTTTTCACTCTCCTCTTCACTTTCATCAGGAGGCTTTTTAGTTCCTCTTCACTTTCTGCCATAAGGGTGGTGTCATCTGCATATCTGAGGTTATTGATGTTTCTTCTGCAATCTTGATTCCAGCTTGTGCTTCTTCCAGCCCAGCCCTTACTAAATCTTGCCAGTTTAGAAAACAGGGATACCTCAGACTTCTCTGGTGATCTAGTGGACTCTGCACTCCTAGTGGAGGGGGTACAGGTTCAAACCCTGGTCGGGGAACTAGATCCCACTTGCCACACAGCATGGCAAAAAAAAAAAAAAAGAAAGAAAGAAAGAAAGAAATGGAAAGAAAATAGGCATATCTCAAATATTGGGTACCCTGCCTGCCAAGCTTTGGGTTTGAAAGGCAGTTCACCTCAAGATCTGCTTCTCCCACGCCCTGAGCCTGAAGGTCTGGCTGGACTCCTGCACTGGGCGTGTGCCCTGGGGGCAGGGTGGCTGCCCCCTCCCCCGCCACTGTTTGCGGTATCCTTGAGCTGCTGCTGCTGCTGCTGCTGCTAAGTTGCTTCAGTCGTGTCCGATTCTATGCGACCCCATAGACAGCACCCCACCAGGCTTCCCCGTCCCTGGTATTCTCCGGGCAAGAACACTGGAGTGGGTTGCCATTTCCTTCTCCAATGCATGAAAGTGAAAAGCGAAAGTGAAGTTGCTCAGTCGTGTCCAACTCTAGCAACCCCATGGACTGCAGCCTACCAGGCTCCTCCGTTCTTGGGATTTTCCAGGCAAAAGTACTGGAGTGGGGTATCCTTGAGCTACTGACATTCTATTAAGCAGCACTTGGACGTGCCCGGGCTTCCCTGGTGGCTCAGACAAGAAAGCATCTGCCTGCAGTGTGGGAGACCTGGGTTTGATCCCTGGGTCGGGAAGATGCCCTGGAGAGGGAAATGGCATCATCCCACTCCAGTACTCTTGCCTGAAAAATTCTGGTAGCCTGGTAGGCTACAGTCCATGGGGTCACAAAGAGGTGGACATGACTGAGCGACTTCACTTCTTCACTTGGACGTGCCCAGGACGTTGGTCATCTGCCCAGAGCCCCGGTGCTCGGCTCCCATTCCAGCTCCCTTGGGGAGAGGACTTGGCTGGAGACGCTCTCCTCTCAGTCTGCTTTCTGCCCGCTCTTCTCCTGCCTGCATTTCCCTCCCCCGACGTTGCCTGGCTGCTCCTTGGACACCCAGGAGACCCCACGAACCACCATGCAGCCCTTCTGTCCGTCCTCTGCCCCCTCCCTGCTCCTCCCTCCTCGGATCAATTACTGAAGCCAGACTTCTCGCCTTCAGCGATGCTGGCACTTCACCCACAGCGGCAAAGAGAGCTGGCAGGAAATGTGCCCCGCCTCTGGCACCAGCCTGGCCTGGCCCAGCGAGGACCCCCATCAGAACCCCTTGCCCCCAGCCACGCTGTGTGCCCCCTCCCTCAGCTCTTCTCAGCATCCTCCCCTTTTATACTGTGCCTTCATCTTTCCCTGACTCGCTTCCTTGTTCTGTCTCACCGTCTACTTTCCTTCCTCTTCCTCTGTTTGGGTTTTTTGGGGTTTTTTTCTGCCTTGTTTTTCCCTCCCTTCTTGCAGCTTCTTTTCCTCTCTCCACACATAACTGTAATCTGGTTGCTGGGTTTTGTACAACGGCTTCCTAAAAATTCCTCATGTGGCAACATCCAGCCCGGATTCTCCCTCCACTTTCAGCAAAGTGACCGTTTTATGTCACTCCCTGACTCAAGACCCTGTAGGCCTTCCCAGTGCCTGCAGAACTGAGTCCAAACTCATCACCTGCCTGTCCATGCAATTGTAGATTGGTTTAGCCAATGAATCAACTTATTTACTGAGCACCTACCCTGAGCTGTACTGGGAGCTGGAGAAGAAGCAATACAGGGAAAAAAAAAAAAAAAAATATATATATATATATATATATATATATATATAAGAATACTTACAAATGAAACAACGTCTGAGATTTGCTTCAAAATAACCCCAGGGGTGAAGGAGGGGGAAGTCAGTAAAGCAGAAGATGTGTTGAGAACGTAACTGACCATGAGCTGATAATTACTGAAGCTGCATGCTGAGTTTAGGGGTTTATTATGTTATTCTCTCTATTTCAGCATATGTTGGAAATTTTTTCTGTTAAAAATTCTCTAGTAGCTCAGTGGTTAAGGTTCTGCTTTCCAGTACAAAGGACACAGGTTCAATCCCTGGTCAGGGAACTAAGATCCCACAAGTTGAGGAGTAACTAAGTCTAGTGGAGGTAAGTAGAGAATCCAGAGAACCCCAACGAAAACCCAGTGCAGCAAAAGATGTGTGTGTGTGTGTGTGTGTGTGTGTGTGTGTGTGTGTATGTAAGGGGTGAAAGAACTGAGAAGTACCTGGCTTCCCTTGTCTCTCTGCTCTCCACAGCTCCACGCTCCAGCCATAGGAACATTCAGCCCCTCAGAGCCCCATACTGAATACCCAGGCAGTCACGTGCTTGAACTTCCACTCAGAATCCCATTTTCTCCATTCTCTCTTCCTTATCTTAGCTGACTCCCACTCAACCTTTGAGCCCAGCTAGCCTTAAACAAGCAGCATTTGCTCTCGGAGGCCTTCCCTGACACCTCTGGACCAAGCCCGGGCCCTGTTTGGGGACCCCCATGGCACCTTATCATAGCACTGTTACAATCTGTTGTAATTCCTGTCGTCGTTAATTGTCTGACTTTCCCGGCTAAGCTACAAGCTCTGTGCACAGGAGGGTTCCTGTCTCTTTCCCGGTTGTATCCCCAGAGCCCAGCACACATTAGACACTCAGTAAACATTCACAGAATGAGTGAATAAAAAAAAAAATTCTGCAGTCTCTAACAGAGCGGCTGGCACAAACCTGGCCTCATGTAGGGTCTAACGAGGCTTCCCTGGTGGCTCAGATGGTAAAGAATCTGCCTGAAATGCAGAAGACCTGGGTTCAATCCTTGGGTTGGGAAGATCCCTGGAGGAGGGCATGGCAATGCAATCTAGTATTCTTGCCTGGAGAATTCCCATGGACAGAGGAGCCTGGTGGGCTACAGTCCCTGGGGTCGCAGATTCGACACAACTGAGCAACCTTTAAGCACAGCACAGGGTCTAACGAGGGGACGGGGAGAGGGAGCGGGAGGTATTAAAATATCTTAATACTGTTAAATGAAATGAAGGAAAGAAAGACCCTTCTTATCCCATGAGCTTACTCTGCAAGCAAAAGAAGTTCTGAGTAATATAGGTAGCTTCAGATATAAAATGTTGGCAGCATAATCTCCTTTGATTTATTCAGAGGCGTACTAACCTATCTAACCAAGGAATAGTTATTGTATATATAAAAATGGAAATATCTTTACATACATGCCTTTGCAAATCCTTCCACAACAGCATTAAAATTTTTTTCTTCCTTTGTTTCTGGCTGCACTGGTTCTTTCTGCTTTGTGAGGGCTTTCTCTGGGTGTGGAGAGTCAGGGGCTACTATTCATTGCGGTGCTCAGTCTTCTCATTGCGGTGGTTTCTCTTGTGGAGCACAGCACTCACACTTCGGTAGCTGCAGCGCCCAGGCTCTAGAGTGAGCGCTCACCAGTTGTGGCACCTGGGGGTTAGTTGCTTCAAGGCATGTGGGATCTTCCCGCATCAGGGATCGAACCAGCATTCCCAGCACTGGCAGGCAGATTCTTATCCACTGTGCCACCACGGAGGTCCTCAAACAGCATTTGTACAGTTATTTTGCTGGATGGATATCCTTATTTTTGAGCATTTAAGTTAATAATAATTTTTTTTATTATTTTAACCACTGTTGTTATAAAAATGTCTGTATTAATGGTTACAGTTTTATGCTAAATAGTTACTTTCTTGGAATAAATTGCTTATCAATAATGGACTGCAAGGAGATCCAACCAGTCCATCCTAAAGGAGATCAGTCCTGGGTGTTCTTTGGAAGGAATGATGCTAAAGCTGAAACTCCAATACCTGGGCCACCTCATGCGAAGAGTTGACTCATTGGAAAAGACTCTGATGCTGGGAGGGATTGGGGGCAGGAGGAGAAGGGGATGACAGAGGATGAGATGGCTGGATGGCATCACCAACTCGATGGACGTGGGTTTGGGTGAACTCCGGGAGTTGGTGATGGACAGGGAGGCCTGGCGTGCCGCGACTCATGGGGTCGCAAAGAGTCGGACACGACTGAGCGACTGAACTGAACTGAACCGATGTGGCATGTGCTCTAGGATGCCTTATAGGAAAAACTGCCCGAAACTACTAAAAACCCATTAAAAGACTGCTGCTATTAAGTGGCTTCAGTCGTATCCGACTCTGTGCGACCCCCATAGACGGCAGCCCACCAGGCTCCGCCATCCCTGGGATTCTCCAGGCAAGAACACTGGAGTGGGTTGCCATTTCC
>NW_024070203.1:74818777-74857406 GCF_014754425.2 Oryx dammah
AGTCACTCAGTCGTGTTTGACTCTTCGTGACCCCATGGACTGCAGCCTACCAGGCTCTCTGTCCATGGGATTTTCCAGGCAAGAGTACTGGAGTGGGGTGCCACTGCCTTTTCCAATTAAAAAAAAAAAAAAAGACTAGCAAGTTTAATTATCCTAATCACAAAAAGAATGGTATTTAACCTGCTTTTTAAATGGCTTTTAAAATTTTATTTATTTTTTAATTGAAGGATAATTGCTTTACAGAATTTTGTTGTTTTCTGTCAAACCTCAACATGAATCAGCCATAGGTATACATATAACCCCTCCCTTTTGAACCTTCCTCCCATCTCCTTCCCCATCTCACCCCTCTAGGTTGATACAGAGCCCTTGTTCAAGTTTCCTGAGCCATACAACAAATTCCTTTTGGCTATCTATCTTACATACGGTAATGTAAGTTTCCATACTCTCAACATACATCTCACCCTCTCCTCCCCTCTTCCTGTGTTCATAGGTCTATTCTCGATGTCTGTTTCTCCATTGATGCCCTGCAAATAAATTCTTCAGTACCATTTTTCTAGATTCCGTATATATGTGTTAGTATATGATATTTATCTTTCTCTTTCTGACTTAACTTCACTCTGTATAATAGGTTCTAGGTTCATCCACCTCATTAGAACTGACTCAAATGCATTCCTTTTATGGCTGAGTAATATTCCATTGTGTATATATACCACAACTTCTTTATCCATTCATCTATCGATGGACATCTAGGTTGCTTCCTTGTTCTAGCTATTGTAAATAATTCTGAAATGAACAATGGGATGCATGTGCCTGTTTCAATTTTGTTAACCTGCTTTTTTTAAACAATTGTTTATTTTTTCATGTTTTGGTTTTTTTGGCCCTGGGGCATGTGGGATCATAGCTCCCCAACTGGGGATCACACCCACACCCCCTGCATTAGAAAGTGAAGTCTTAACCACTGGACCAGGGGGAAGTCCCTAAAAAAGTTACATGTGGTAAAATAGATACAACACGAGGTTCACTCTCTTAACCACTTTTAAATGTTTAATTCAGTGGCATTAAGTACATTCACTGGGGAAAGGGACGACAGAGGATGAGATGGCTGGATGGCATCACCGACTCGATGAACATGAGTTTGGGTAAACTGCAGGAGTTGGTGATGGACAGGAAGGCCTGGCGTGCTGCCATTCATGGGGTGGCAAAGAGTCGGACACGACTGAGCAACTGAACTGAACTGAACTGAACTGAAGTACATTCACAATGTTGTATAACCATGACCACTATCTATTTCCAAAACTCATCACTCCAAACAGAAACCCTATAAATATTATACAATAACTACCCATTCCCCTCTCCCAGCCCTGATCACTTCTACTTTCTGTTTCTATGAACCTGTCTATTCTAGATACTTCATATAAGTGGAATCATACAATACTTGCTTTTTTGTGTCTGACTTCTTTCACTTAGTATATTTTCAAGATTCACCCATGTTGTCATGCATTCGAATTTCATTTTTATGGCTGAATGATATTCCACCATATGTATATGCCACAGTTTCTCCATTCGGCTGTTCATGAGCGCTTAGGCTGTTTTCACATTTTAGCTATTGTGAATAATGCTGCTGCTAGTAAAATGCCTAGCAACTCTGTGCAGTGTGCGCTTAGTCATTCATTCATGTCTGACTCTTTTCAACCCCATGGACTGTAGCCTGCCAGGCTCCTCTGTCCATGGGGATTCTCCGGGCAAGAATACCGAAGTGGGTTGCCATGCCCTCGTCCAGGGAATCTTCCCAACCCAGGGATCAAACCCAGGTCTCCTGCATTTTAGGCGGATTCTTTACTGTCTGGGCTACCAGGGAAGTCCCTAGCAACTCTAATTGTCTTAACTACAAAAGAATGGTATTTAATCTGCTCTTATAATTCACTTTTGTCACAGACATTTCAATTTCTTATAAATATATACATGGAAATTACATTCTTTTTGAATAATCAGCTTTAAACAGAATATCAAGCTAGCCTAATTTTATTTTGGACGTCCCTGGTGGCTCAGACGGTGAAGCGTCTGTCTACAATGTGAGAGACCTGGGTTCGATTGCTGGGTTGGGAAGATTCTTTGGAGAAGGAAATGGCAACCCACTCCAGTACTCTTGCCTTGAAAATCCCATGGACAGAGGAGCTTGGTGCAGGCTACTATCCAGGGGGTCGCAAAGAGTCGGGCACGACTGAGCGACTTCACTAATTTTACTTTAACCTTAGTCCAGGAATTATTTGAGGAAGTTTACAAAATACAGAAGGATCAAAATAGGCTTATTAAAAAAAGAGGAGATTTAGAGGAAACAAGGATGGCATTGTGAAACAAAGCCAGGAGTAACACACAAAAAGCATAATATGCCAGAGATTACTGCAAAGTTGATAGGCCACAATTCCTAAGCTTCCCAGTCACCAAAGAGTCAGTTGTAAGAGTCATAGGGTCTATAAGATAAGCAAGCATTCATTAATGAGGTGCATTTCAGGGCAAGTGTACTGATGTCTACAACTTAACTTAAAATTCATTAAAAAAAAATAAGGATGGACTAGGACTTCCCTGGTGGTCCAGAGGCAAGGACTCCACTCTCCTGATGCAGGGGCCGTGGGTTCAATCCCGGTCAGGGAATTAGAGCCCACGTGTGGCAACTAAGGGTTCACATGCACCAACTAAAGACCCCGAATGCCAAAATGAAGATCAGAGATCCCGTGTAGCGAAACCAAGACCCAGTTCAGGCAAAACAAGCAAATAAGTACTTAAAATATAAGGATGGACAGAGGGTTAGGGGCATGCATGATATTTGACAAAGCAAGTAAAGTAACACGTGAATGGTGGAATCTCCACGGGGATAGACAGTGATGGACTGTATAAGTCTTTCAGCTTTCCTGGCTGATTGAAAGTTTTTGCCCTTAAGAAACCCCAAAGAAGTCAGAAACTTTAACCAAGACTCTTACCACCCTATTTCTACTTAGAAACAGGCCAAAGTAAAAACACACACACACACACACACACGTAACGATAATAATTCTTTTAAAAAGAGTCTTAAAAGAGACCTAGGTATCTTTGGGATGGGTTTTTATTACTAACCCACGGTGGGCTCTACAAGTGTTTATTAACAGTGTTTGTCAGTCATTTGGAAAAATTCAAATGAGATAAATCATAAAACGTTTATACATCAGCGGACATGTTCATACACAACTACTGCAGTGTTACGGAAAATCCACCAGGGGGCAGAGCAATGGAATCATGGAAAATGTGCACGCTTCTAATTTAAGTGAATAAGGGAAAAAAATCTTGCTTCTGTTAACAGAAAAGCTTTGCAGGCTTTTAACATGAAACTCATTATACAAGACACAGAACTAAATGTGCAGTCTAAATCAGAACTCCAAACTATGCCTGAGGATGTTTGCTTTTTTTAAAAAAAAAAATGGTTCTTATTCTAATTTGCTATGCTCATTGACACAATTTCCCTCTCTTTCAAAGGTTATCTTTTATTTATGTGTGAGAGAATGACTATGCAGTTATCCTTTCTCACCGCTCACGTGAGGAGCCAAGCGCATCCATCACCCTCAACTGGTCTCAGAGCGCTTTCAGCCTCCCTGCTATCACCAGAGCCTCGGAGCTTCTAAATTCTTTACCACTGTTAACAGATCTTTAAATACTCCGCCTCCCAAATGCTTAACCTGCTGTGATGATGATTTCAAAGTGCCTATATAAAGAGAAAAAGAAAAAATACTCCCCATGGGGGAAGGGATAGCCAGGGAGTTTGGGATGACATGTACATTTAAAATGGATAACAAACAAGGACTTACCTTGTAGACCTCTACTCAGTGTTATGTGGCAACCTGGATGGGAGAGGAGTTGGGAAGAGAATGGATACATGAATATGTATGTGTGTATATATATATATACATATATATATGGCTGAGTCATTCTGTGTACCTGAAACCATCACAACATTGTTAACCAGCTACACTCCAATATAAAATAAAAAGTTTTTTAAAAAAATACTCTCTACTTGTACTTGCAAAAAGGCTAATATGTAGACTAGACAATTTCAATTATTCATAGAAATCAACATGCATTTTATATATAAGATCAAGCTCCTGATTCCATTTGAGCAGGCCTTGATTTGTCTTCTGTAATTTTCCAGGGGGATTTTTAATTGGTCTGCACACTGAATTAAGACAATCCCTCGACATTTCCCTCCTCTGATATATGCTTTAAGATGGCAACGAAGCAATGATGAGTTAAGAAAATATCAACAGTTGCCTAAGAAGAGGATGAATAAGAAAACAGAAATAAGATTGGGGAGCCAAGAATTCTGTTTGGCAAATAGGCTGATCCTCTTTTTTGGAGGATGGAAAATGACTCTTAGTAACTCTGCTGATGCATCACGTTACCGGGATGCTCAAGAGATTTTTGACATAAAGGAGTCAGTGACATGGCCTGTGGAGTATTCAGCTATGCATGCATGCTCAGTCACTCAGTCGTGTCCAACTCTTTGTGACCCCATGGACTGTAGCCTGCCAGGCTCCTCTGTCTGTGGAATTTTCCAGGCAAGAACGCTGGAGTGGGTTGCCATTTTCTCCTCCAGGGATTGAATCTGATCCAGGGATTGAACCCACATCTCCTGCATTGCAGGCAGATTCTTTACCGCTGAGCCACAGGGAAAGCCCGTGAAGTATTTAGTTTTAAGATGCAAAATATCAACCAACTGCTCTCTAAAACTAACTGCACTGATACTACCAAAACTCTGCTTCAACATTAAAATCCTATAGCCTATTTAATGTTTTGCTGAAAGTACATCACAGGCTTTATTTTTTTTAACCTGACAAACGCCATCCTCTGGGAACAGAAGGTGAGAACATTCTCACCATCTCAGGGCTTTTGAGTCTCCGTTTGACTCGTCTAGCAAGTCGACTCATTCCTTTCCTAACTAGGCGGGAACCAGACATATTGGTGTTATTTAGAATCACACCCTGCTTCAAATGCTTATTCAGCTGCATTTCCAATATTTGGACCTGCTACTGTCAGTCACATTTCGATACGTGTTTATGATCTGCAGTTTTAACTCTGCCACTTCTTGGTCACAGTTCAGGCTGGAAATGCTGTGCCAGCTGAAAAATACACTGTAATTACAATAATAATATAATAGCAAAAGATAGCTTGTCTGACAATTAAAAAACTTAGGATCATCATGTTACAGCAAATTTTATTGAATAGCAAGAAAAATCAGGGATTAGAATATGTAGATTTCCTCCAAAACTTTTGATCTCAAAATATGAAAAATTATCTTCCTATTTCTCTCAATTTCTTTCTCTTTCTTTCCCCATATCTTTTTCCCCCAAAACTTAAAATATTCCTTTTTTTTGAAAAAAAGCCAATTTTCAACTTTGTTATAATTAGGTTTTATTCCATACAACTGTTTTTTAACATTGTACTCTGTATTTCCCTCCAGTTAATTTGGTTATTTTGTAAACCAGTCAACTTCTTGCAGTGAATATATACCATCAGACAAAATATTGGCTTCTGCTAAGTATCACAGAGATGTTATTATACATGCGAAAAAATGTAATAACTGAGACTTCCCTGGTGGTCCAGTGGCTAAGACTCTGAGCTCCAAAGCTGGGGGCCTAGGTCTGATCCCTGTTCGGGGAACTAGATCCCACATGCCACAACTAAGAGTTCAACTAAAGATCCTGCATGACTCAACGAAGACCCGGCACAGTCAAATAAATTAAAAAATAATTTTAATCTAATGACAAAACATAATGAGGTAGCATGACTTGCCCGGCTGATGAAAAAAAAATTACATCTCTGAAACGGACTGATAAGTAAGGATAATTGACTAGATTCTAAGGCTAAGGGGACAAGGCCTTGCCTCTAGTCCCCTGGAGGGCCAGATAATCATGCACTATTATGATCACAGTTTCTAGTGAGCCAAACATCTGACACGTGTAAGCCATAAATCAAAAGATGGATGAGGGAAGAAAAGGATCTGTGTATATCCATCCATCCCCACTGACAGCAAGAGAGCTGAAAGCTCAAGTCCAACTGAGGCCAATCGGAGGTGAAAGGGCACACTAAGGAAGGTTGATATGAATACACGTGTACCTTGGAAATTTCAACTATGCCAACTATGATGAAGTGTCCTGATGACTACACTGGATGAACCCACACATCATATTGCATTTGTCCCAAATGACACATCATTTGTTTATTAAAGACATCCTTTTCTTATTTGTACTTAAAATTCCGAGCCACTAAAGATAGCTCTCTTTAAGGTTAACCAATTCATGTTCCTTGTTGCCTTTCTGAAATTATAAGAAGAAAAAAAAAATTAAATGTCAGCTAAATAAAACTAACAGTTAAGTATTTGGGTACTCCAAATCTACTCTGGGAAAAAGAAGTGTATAAAATATAAATTTTCTCATACATCTTACTTAAAGTTATAATCATATTTTAAAAATCCAACTGTTACTCCAAGTCCCTCATTTTTTTCAGATTAAGAAACAAGAGCCAGAGATGATAAGCAATTTCCCTGTGCAACCCAGATGAGTAACAGGGTATGGTCATGACAACAGAAAGAACGATGGTGCCCACATTAGCCACTGGCAAATCTAAGGGCTGGTATCAGCGGTTCTCAGCCAAATGGAAGAGGAGTTCTCCACCTTGGAATCCATTCCTGGGTATGGTGTGGGGAGGCAAGGCCAAGTTTGAAAGCAGATAGATAGGGATTCTCAATCCTAGCTCTTTTACTTACTAGTTCTCCTTCTGTGTGATAGTAAGAAAATTAATTTCTTGGAGTCTCAGGTTCTTCATCAATAAATTGGGACAATCAAGGATTTCCCTGATGGTCCAGTGGTTAAGAATCCACCTTCCAATGCAGGGGACATGGGTTCAGTCCTTGGTCGGGGAAGTAAGATCCCACATGCTGCAAAGCAACTAAGCCCGTGGGATGCAAACTACAGAGTCCATGCACTCTGGTCCCATGTGCCATAACCACAGAGAAGCCCGTGCACAACAAAGAGCCCATATGCCACAATTAAGACCTAAGGCAGCCAACAATAAAATTTTTTTAAAAATTGGACAATCAGGCATACTGTGAAGGTCTGATGTGAGGATTAGAGCCACACAGCATGAGCCCAAATTATAGCTGTTGTTATTTATGATCACTAAGACACTTTGAGCAATAACAAATTTCATGTGGGAAGATAATACTGGGGACTCAGCTTCAGCAGGGCTTGTTCTATGGCTATTTGTTCCAGGAGAAACATGTCAGAGCTGCAGTGATTACCTGTCCTTCTCCTCCCTCTCACCACATGCCTTTGTAATCCTGTTCTATGAGTCATTTGCTTTGAGCATTTGGTCTAGTCTAGGAGTATGGTGTGTGATCATGAAGCAAAACTACACGGTCCACATGGGGACTGAGCTAGAATTCTGGGTGATCCTTTGTAAGGTGTCCTAAGCTAGTGAACCAACCAACCAACCAGTGCTCTATGGAGCATGTGTAATCAGGAAGAACATTTTGTATTCTACTACAAACATTTTGTATTCTATTACAAGTTAATCACTAAAGGGATGTTCCCTGTAAGCTTAAATCATACATAATGGCCCATCTCTGGGAACTCTGCTTCCGAGGTAATAAGCATTAAGCCAAATCACCTTCCTTTAGCTCACATGAAACATACTGACCCACCTGTGGATGATGGCAGGCAGGAAGAAATTAACACACCTTCTGGAGGCTGATGGAAACCAGGAAGTGTTTGACTTTACTCCCTCCCTTTTTAGTATAAAAGAAGCCTGATTTCTAATTTAGGTAAGATGGTTCTTTGAGGGTCATGAGCCCATCATCTTCTCAGGTTTCCTGCTTTCTTAATAAAGTCCTTATTCATTGCATCAACTGAACTTTCAATTATTTCCTGGTGGCGCAGTGGAAAAGAATACGCCTGCTAATTCAGGGGACACAGGTTCGATCCCTGGTCAGGGAAGATTCCACATGCCACCGCGGAGCACTAAGCCCATGAGCCACCACTATAAAGCCCACACTCTAGGGCCCATGCGCCGCAACTCCTGAAGCCCACACGCCCAGAGCCTGTGCTCCACGACAAGAGAAACCCACACGCTGCAAAACAGAGTCCCCTCTGGCCACAACTGGAGAAAGCCACCACAAAGCGATGAAGACCCACCTCAGCCAAAAATAAAAAAGTAGATAATTAAAGCAGGACAAGCTTCGACTCGGTAACATGTGGAGGACGTGGACCACCTTCCTCTTCCCAGTTCACACAGAGAACAAAACTGAATGTACGTCACTATCTCATTTGTACCTGTGGGATTTTTTTTTTTTTAGAATTTATATGTGATGTTTCTTTAAATCACATAACATTAAATTCCTTTGGATTTTTTAAAATGTTTTTTGATGTATTCATTTCCACTTCTGACCTAAGCGAATGCTATGCTTATAAATCTATTGACCAACTTAGAACAACTGGAGTTTAATTTTTTTCAGCAAAAAATATAAGAAAATCTCAGCCATTATGAAACTACAGGGAATGTCACACTGAATACATACTTTCATTAGCAATCAACAGTTACTACTTCAAACACTAGTTTTTTCCATGGGATTGTAATTTATAGAGGTGATGGAATGAAGATACAGAGAGGTCAATGCCATTGAAAGAATTGATTATTTACGTCTCCAGGGAGCACAGGGCATACCCTAGCACATGGGGCTACTTTCGGATCACTTGATTTTTGGTCAGAAGCCTGAGCAGGAGCAAGGGGTGGGGGTGGGGGGTGGGGGTAGGGGAAAGCCTAGGCCAGAGCCCTCAGTGGGGTTTGTGTGGGAATAGCAAGGCAGGGCAGAGGGGACATGTTAGAATTAGTCGGTATGAACGATTCTAGCAGACTTTGAGTGAGAGGCATGGTCTCTAGTTGCCTGGTTCCTGGCCCTGGGATGACTTAGGTTGGGGAAATATTGGTTTGGTGTGTAATTTAGGTAAGAGAGTGGTTGAGGCTGTTGCATACAACAGGCATATTCCTAGGCAAGTTGTTACTATCTTTGGGAATTAGCCCTGGGATGTGCAGTCTGTAGCTGGGTCTAGAAGGCCCCCCAAATATTAAAGCTTCATAATATACATAAAATAAAACATGATTAATACAGTCATGGAAGTTTCAAGCAAGTATTTTCCCTTTCATGCTACTTTTTTACTCATCACTTAGTGCTCTCCTATGGTATTTAGAAATTACATCTTCATTTTGTATGTCAATAGCAAGCAGCCTTGCTTTCAAATTTTCATCTGGATGGAATTTGCAGTGATTTTTATGTTGCCTTTCATAAAGACTTCTTTTAAAAGACCCTGAAGTTCATGTTGAGTCCTTAAGTTCAAAAGCTAGAAGGAGTCTTGGACATCACTCAGACCAGCTCTTTCATTTTATATCTGGGGAATGAGTCATTAAAAATTCTTCTGAGTCTTAATGGCTTTACTACTATAAAATCAAATTTAGACTATAATTATTATGTAATTAAAAGCATTAGTAACCATTCTCAGCCCAAAAGTGGTTAAATTTTAGAGCGTAAGTAAATTTTTTTTTCTTTTTCTTTTCTTGTCTTCTCCAAAGTGATAGTTCAAAGTGAAGACATTAGAAAAAAGTATCTGCAGATCATTAGAAGTTAGGAAAAAACTACAAAAATTATTCTTAGGACAGATTTCTCTCTATGGGATCATCCCAACATCACTAGGGTAACATCAAGACCATTGACCACACCAGGAGAGCTTTACAACTGAAACCAAAGCAAAGGCCCTCAATCAATAGGTAATGAATCTGTGTCTTCAGAAAGACTCACTCTATTCTTGACTCTTTGTTTTATTTTGGTTTTCCCCCTGTGTAAGAGTAATAATGGAAAGACAGCAGGCCAGGCACATTAAATTTGGATACTCTTTCTCCTTTGCTCATTCAGCTGTTCTGGCTCATTCAGAGTTTCACGATAAGGATGGCATGCAGAGAACTAGAAAAATGAAGTGGGGCAACCTGGGGCATGTCCTCACGGGGAGAGAAAAACAGAGACTGACTGCAGGAGATGCCAAGGGTGCTTCTCATTCATTTCTTTTTCTGAAGCACTGTGATGACAAACACATTGCTTGAAAACAAATGTGGATAGAAAAATATTTGAAATAAAAATCATTATAGAGTTTTTGTTTTAGCACAATAATATATGCACACAGTTTAAAAATTTCACTAGTCCTACAAGACTGGTTACGAAAAACAGCATTTTCCTACCTGCCAAATTGTCTTTTCAGCCACAGCTACTTGTAATTCTTTCAGCTGATTCTTTGGGTATTTATCTCTATATCTCTGAATACTTATACTACTACTTCTTGAAAGTTTTTTTCCCAGTTTTGGGCATTATCTAGGGACTTGAGAATTTCATCCTCTTTCAGCCCGTCCCCCTACATGGCCTCACTACACAGAGCTTTCTCATTCCCTCATCTTCCCAGGAAAGTTACATATGCATCGATAGTAGTAACTGTGATTAGATCCATATTTACATTATTATTGTTTTTATATAAATGCTATTCATAGTTCTCTCTCTGATACTTAAGAGGGCTCCTAACCAAGTTTGGAGGGATCACCCAGGCATAGATTCATTCAACAAGTATTTATTGGATGCCTACAGCATGCCAGACACTATAGGCAATGCTGGCCACACATGAGGTGAGGGCGGCTGGGGGGAGGGGGGTGAAAATAACTCATGGAAAACCTGCCCTTTCGGTGCAGGTCAGTGGCCCAGTCTGGGTGAGGAATGGCAGGACTCACAGTCCAGCTTTTCTACTTCCTACCTATGTAATCTTGGGTCATTTACTTACCTATTTTGAACCTTAATTACCTAAGAGTTGTTGGCAGGATGAAATGAACCCAAATATTTAAAGTCTGTGTAAAAGTGCCTGGTAGATAGTAGGAACTATTGAATATGTAAGTATGAAATGTTTTTATTATTTTAGGAGTCACATGGAACGGAGACATTTTACATATATTTTATTTATATATATATATATATATATACACCCACACATATACACATGTGCCTGTACAGATGTATATATACATATATATTCACAATATATCGCACAGTGTAAGTCCTAAGGATGAAATGTAGAGGGTGTTATGAGAGCACTAAACAAGAGGAATCCTCATCTAGTTGGGGGCTCAAGGAAGGAAGACTTCTCTGAGAACATGGCATTTCTGCTGGGAATCAAAGAGTGACTAGAAAGTAAACATAGCACATAGAATCATATTACAAATATCACAAGAGCATAGAGCAGATCTCGAGTCCCCAAGATCGGAAAGAACTTGGTCGGGTTGAGGAACTGAGAGAACCACTGAGGCAGGAGCACAGCAAGAGAGAAGAGTAGCAAGAGGCCAGACACGGTTTTGTGAGCTATGATGAGAATTCGATTTCATTCTTTGTGCCATGGACAACCAGTGAAGAGTTTTAAGCCCAGAAGTATCCTGAGCACTTCATGGCAAATAGATGGGAAAACAACGGAAACAGTGACAGACTTTATTTTCTTGGGCTCCAAAATCACTGTAGATGGTGACTGCAGCCACGAAATTAAAAGACGCTTGCTCCTTGGAAGAAAAGCTATGACAACCTAGAAAGCGTATTAAAAATCAGAGACATTGCTTTGCCAACAAAGGTCCGTCTAGTCAAATCTATGGTTTTTCCAGTAGTCATGTATGGATACGAGAGCTGGACTATAAAGAAGTCTGAGCACTGAAGAACTGATGCTTTTGAACCGTGATGTTGGAGAAGATGCTTGAGAGTCCCTTGGACTCCAAGGAGATCCAACCAGTCAATCCTGAAGGAAATCAACCCTGAATACTCATCGGAAGGACTGATGCTGAAGCTGAATTCCAATACTTGGGCCACCTGATGCAAAGAGCCAACTCACTGGAAAATACCTTGATGCTGGGAAAGATTGAGGGTAAGAGAAGGGGATGACAGAGGATGAGATGGTTGGATTGCATCACCGACTCAATGGACATGAGTTTGAGCAAGCTCCAGGAGAAGGTGAAGGACAGGAAAGCCTGCTGTGCTGCAGTCCATGGGGTAGCAAAGAATCGGACACGACTGAACAACAAATCCTGAGCAAATCTTTATTTTAGAAAGATCATTCTGATTCCATAGAACTGATTGTATTAAAGAGGAGCTGGAGAGGATTTCTTGGCAGTCCAGTGGTTAGGACTCAGCGCTTTCACCACTGTGGACCTGGGTTCAATCCCTGGTCAGGGAAGTAAGATCCCACAAGCCACCTAACATGGCCTTTAAACAAACAAAAAAAAAAAAGGGGGGGTTATAGCTGGAGAAGTTCTCAATTTCCTGGTAGATTCATGCTCCAGACAAACCAGATGAATAATGGTGATTTCAGATGTTCAAGCTGGGTTTAGAAAGGGCAGAAGAACCAGAGATCAAATTGCCAACATCCGCTGGATCATGGAAAAAGCAAGAGAGTTCCAGAAAAACATCTATTTCTGCTTTATTGACAACAACAAAGCCTTTGACTATGTGGATCATAATAAACTGTGGAAAATTCTGAAAGAGATGGGAATACCAGACCACCTGACTTACCTCTTGAGAAACCTATATACAGGTCAGGAAGCAACAGTTAGAACTGGACATGGAACAACAGACTGGTTCCAAATAGGAAAAAGAGTACATCAAGGCTGTATATTGTCACCCTGCTTATTTAACTTCTATGCAGAGTACATCATGAGAAACACTGGGCTGAAAGGAGCACAAGCTGGAATCAAGATTGCTGGAAGGGGTACTCTTTCTACCCCCTTCTGATGTCTATGTCAGAAGCTTTCTCTATCTCCTTTATACTTTAATAAAACTTTATTTAAAAAAAAAGATTTCTGGGAGAAATATCAATAACCTCAGATATGCAGATGACACCACCCTTATGGCAGAAAGTGAAGAGGAGCTAAAAAGCCTCTTGATGAAAGTGAAAGAGGAAAGTGAAAAAGTTGGCTTAAAGCTCAACATTCAGAAAACGAAGATCATGGCATCTGGGTCCATCACTTCATGGGAAATAGATGGGGAAACAGTGGAAACAGTGTCAGACTTTATTTTTTGGGGGGGGCTCCAAAATCACTGCAGATGGTGATTGCAGCCATGAAATTAAAAGACACTTACTCCTTGGAAGGAAAGTTATGACCAAGCTAGATAGCATATTGAAAAGCAGAGATATTACCTTGCCAACAAAGGTCCGTCTAGTCAAGGATATGGTTTTTCCAGTGGTCATGTATGGATGTGAGAGTTGGACTGTGAAGAAAGCCTAGTGCCAAAGAATTGATGCTTTTGAACTGTGGTGTTGGAGAAGACTCTTGAGAGTCCTTTGGACTGCAAGGAGATCCAACCAGTCCATTCTAACGGAGATCAGTCCTGGGTGTTCACTGGAAGGACTGATGCCGAAGCTGAAACTCCAATACTTTGGCCACCTGATGCGAAGAGTTGACTCATTGGAAAAGACTCTGATGCTGGGAGGAATTGGGGGCAGGAGGAGAAGGGGATGACAGAGGATGAGATGGCTGGATGGCATCACTGACTCGATGGACATGAGTTTGAGTGAACTCCAGGAGTTGGTGATGGACGGGGAGGCCTGGCGTGCTGCGAGTCATGGGATCGCAAAGAGTGGGACACGACTGAACTGAACTGAACTGAATTAGAATAGTGGCAGTGGAGGCAGTGAACAGTGGACAGAGTCAGTGTTTATTCTGGAGTAAGAGCAACATGACGTGGTGACAGATTGGAAGTGAGGGCTTAGGGACTGAGAAGTATCAACACACAAAATAAGGCTTTTGAAATGTTTATTCCAGTGGATGGCAGTGCCTTTATTGAGGTAGGATAGATAGATGAGAAGGAGATTTAGGCATGGCAATGGAAAGAATATTGGACTTTATGCTCTTTATTATTCTAAAACAAGTGGATTTTCAATATATAACAGCTTTGCTGCTGCTGCTAAGTCACTTCGGTCGTGTCCGACTTTGTGCGACCCCATAGACGGCAGCCCACCAGGCTCCCCGATCCCTGGGATTCTCTAGGCAAGAACACTGGAGTGGGTTGCCATTTCCTTCTCCAATGCATGAAAGTGAAAAGTGAAAGTGAAGTCGCTCAGTTGTGTCCGACTCTTAGCGACCCCATGGACTGCAGCCTACCATTCATGGGATTTTCCAGGCAAGAGTACTGGAGTGGGGTGCCATCGCCTTCTCCTATAACAGCTTTACCGAGATATAATTCAGATACAAACCACTCAAAGTGTACAATCCAATGGTTTTCAGTATCTTCACAGGGATGTGCAGTCATCATCATCTGATGGTCCAAGGACTCAGTGCTATTACTACCATGACCTGACTTCAATCTCTGGCTGGGGAACTGAGATCCTGCTTCAAACCACTGCAGATTGAGACCACCCAAGATCACTAACCACTGAGCTGCCAGGGAATTTCCAATCATAGCCATTTTAGTAGGTGTGAAGTACTATCTCAATGTTTTGATTTGCCCTTCCCTGATGGCTAATGATGGAGAGCATCTTTTCTGATACATATTGGCCATTTGTTTATCTTCTTTAAGGAAATGCTTAACCTGTTCTGTTGCTCATTTTTTAACTGGGTTATGTCTTTTGTCATCAGTGTTTTAAGTGTCATATCTAAGAAGGTTTTGCTTTATCCACGATCATGCAGATTTACTCCGATATATTTCGCTAAGGATTTTAGAGTTTTAGCATACACGGTTGGGTTTGTTATCCATTTTTTATTAACTTTTGTATATGGTACAAGGCAGTGAAACCATGCACCTATGACTAGGATTTGAACTCGTGGTCTTTTAACTAAGATCACATACTTGGTTTCAGGACTTAGTGAAGCTCAGGTTCTTGAGGTCTCTTTGCAAGAAGAATTCAGTGAGAGACACATGATAGGTAAGAAGGGGATTTATTTAGAGAGAAATGCACTCCACAGAGTGTGGACCATCTCAGAAGACAGCAGCCTCAAAATACGGTGTGGTTAATTTTTATGGGCTGAGTTATTTCAAAGGTTAATGAGTGGGAGGATTATCCCAATTATTTTGAGGAAGGGGTGGGGATTTCCAGGAATTGAGCCACTACTCAGTTTTGGCTTTTGACGGCTGGCCTCAGAACAGCTGAAGTGACTTAGATGCATGCACCCACGCCCCAGATATGTAGGTTTTACAAACACGAAGAAATTTTGCTACACCAGATAGGTATCCTATGCGCTAAGTTTCTTCAGTCACATCTGACTCTTTGCAACTCTGTGGACTATAACCCACCAGGCTCCTCTGTCCATGGGATTCTCCAGGCAAGAATACTGGAGTGGGTTGCCATGCTCTACTCCAGGGAACTTCCTGACCCAGGGATCAAGCCCACATCTCTTATGTCTCCTGCATTGGCAGGTGGATTCTTTACCACTAGCACCACCTGGGAAGCCCAGCGTATCCAACAATGTAACTCAACTCTGACACTATCTACCTGTTTGTTATTGTTCAGCCACTCAGTTGTGTCTGACTCTTTGCGACCACGTGGACTGCAGCACGCCAGGCTTCCTTGTCTTTTCCTGTCTCCTTGAGTTTGCTCAGATTCATGTCCATCAAGCTGATGATGCCACCCAACCATCTCATCCTCAGCCTATTAAAAAGCAGAGATGTCACTTTGCCAACAAAGGTCCATATAGCCAAAGCTATGGTTTTTTTTCAAGTCACATACAGATGTGAGAGTTGGACCATAAAGAAGGTTGAGCCCCGAAGGATTGGTGCTTTCGAATTTTGGTGCTGGAAAAGGCTCTTGAGTCCCTTGGACTGCAAGGAGATCAAACTAGTCAATCCTAAGGAAATCAACCCTGAATATTCACTGGAAGGACTGATGCTGAAGCTGAAACTCCCAATACTTTGGCCATGCAAAGAGCCAACTCATTGGAAAAGACCCTGATGCTGAGAAAGATTGAGGGCAGAAGGGGATGACAGAGGATGAGACGGTTGGATGGCATCACCAACTCAATGGCATGAATTTGAGCAAACTTCAGGAGTTAACGAAGAACATGGAAGCCTGGCACGCTGCAGTCCATGGGGTTGCAGTCAGACAGGACTCAGTGAAGGAACAACAAAATTAGCTAGGTTAAGTTATTATGGTTATGGTGACTATTAATAAGCTACATCTTCATGATGTGTCAATAAAAGTCCTTTCAATTCCTACTGTTTTATATGCTGCTAAGCATTGGGTATATAGTGGCACAAATGAGCTTACAATTGAATACTGGAGAAATATTGATTTGAACATGTAACTTAAAACTGCAATATGGAAGGGAGGGCATGAAAAGGCAAGAGGAACTGAAATGAGGATGAAAAGGAAGGACTGAACAGCCAGATCCTTGTCTTATGCCACCTAAATGCAATCAGCAGTTAGCTCCTCCCTAAACAATTTTGTGATTATACACATCCCAATCCAGGTAACTTGCATTGTATTTATGTTCAACTAACATTTTCCTGCGCACAGACAAATCTGGGGGAGCGGAGGCTATGGGCAAGGTGGGAACGTTAAATGCAGTCTTCTTTGTTGTTTTATCTGTAGTTCTAACTAGAAACCAATGTGTGTTGGGGGAAGCAGAGGGCGAGGGGAAAAAAAAAAGCCAACGTCTAACATGTCTTTCCCAGATAAACTTTAATCATCGTTACAAACGCCATCGCTCTTGATTCAGATATTAGAAATTACCTGATGCGGCCTGTAAATCAAGACTCCCCGCCCCCCACCCAAAATCATCTTAACCATTCCCTTGAGTGTTACCAACTCAGTATATTGTTAAGTAGTCAGCCTGAAACAGTCAGGGAGGTCTAGCCGGCAGTTCTCAGTGAGACAGTCAGGCGTGAATCGTGAACTCACTAAACCCCTCAGATTGGTCAAACAATTGGGGTTTCCGTGGGAACGAGGTAAAAGGCAGCTGGTGAGAGAACAAAGGCTGCGCGTCCCAGGCAAGGGCCTCCGGCCCCGCTGGGGGCGGGGGTGGCGGTGCGCCCTGGTGGCTGGCTCCCGGGTCGGTGACCCACGCCGCCGCGGCGCTGGCGCGCCTCTCTGGGATCCCCACCACCACCACCACCACCACGCCTCCACCAGGCCGAGGCACAGGAGGACGCCGCCGAGACTGGAGTCTCGAGAGAAGGAAGGGGCGCGGGGGCTGAGGCCGGACCGCCGCCAGAGTGAGTGAGCAAGCGACCTGTGAATCACACTGCAGGCCATCACCCGAAAGGACCGAGATCACGCGGCTCCCGGAGCCGGCTGAAGCCGCCTAGAAGTGAGC
Source organism: Oryx dammah (assembly GCF_014754425.2). Taxonomy (NCBI): domain Eukaryota; kingdom Metazoa; phylum Chordata; class Mammalia; order Artiodactyla; family Bovidae; genus Oryx; species Oryx dammah. The sequence continues at coordinate 74,836,172 of NW_024070203.1, forward strand.
ACGTCGGAGAGGAGGGGCGCCGGGGACAGAGCGCGACGTCCCCTGCCGTTCCCGTCTCTGAGAGGCCGCCGTCCCGGCCAGGCCCCGCCCCTCGCACTTATGTAATAGGGACGCGCTACCATTGGCCCGCGAGACCGGAAGAGGCGCAGGCGCGCGTGCGGGTGGGGCGGTGGGGAGGCGGGGCGGGAGGCCGGGGCAGGAAGGCGAGTGGGCGGGGGCTGCGCGGAACAGGCGGCGCTGGGGAGACTGGGAGAAGTGCGCGGCGTGCGCGAGCACGGGGCGTAGTGGCTTCCCTCAAGGCAGAGGCGGCGGGCGCGCGCGGCGGCGGCGGCGGGCGCGAGTCGCGGGCTGTTGTGCTGCCGGCTCTCGCCTTTCCCCTCCTTGGCGGGTGGAGGAGGCCGAAGCGGTGCTGGGCGCGCTCCCCTTCCTCTCCCTCCGGCCACCTCCCCCCACAAGCCCTCTCGTGCTGCGCGGTCTCTCCGACGCAAGACTGTCCCGGCCCGGGTGAGCGGCTGTGGGGGCGGCGCTGACGCCGCAGGACGCCCGGGAGCCGGGGTGGGGGGCCTGCCGGCTGGGTCGGCGGGGGCCGTGAAGGGGCGGGCGGGTCAGCGCGGGTCGCGAGGGGCCGCCGGCCTGCCCCGCCTCCTTGGGGGGCCGCCGAGCCTGCCCTGTCCCGGCGCGGGCCCCCGGGAAGGAGGGGAAGCTCGGGCGCCTGCCAGGCCCTGCAGGTGGCCGGCTCGCAGGCCGGCCGCGGCGGCTGCGGAGCGGTAACCTTACCCGCTGGCGGCAGCAGCTGGTCGGTTTCCCTCAGCTTAAGCTCCCGGTGGCCGAAGGGGCCGGGTTTCGGGCAGCGGAGGCCCCTGGGAGGCGTGTCTCGGGCCGGGGTCCGTGAGGAGGGGCCGGTAGGTAGGGGTTTCGGTGGCCGAGAAAGAGGAGGAATTCTCTTCCAGGCGGGAGAGGCCGGTCTGGGAAGGAAGGTGTGCCGGGCTTAACAGCCGGGCTCAGCGAAGTGCTGGCTAAGATAGACCTAACTGCCGGCCCTTTCATCCTCTCTTCTCTCCGAAAGGGACTTAGTTCACTAAAAAAGCCAGAGTCAAGTTGTTGTTCACTGCCCCGGCCTCTTCGTTTTCAGATACTTAATGGAAAATGATCCTACTTCCTGGATCCAAAAATTTTTTCTCTTACTCGTTTGTTTTGGTTTTAGGAGGCTCTTTCGGGGCAAGGCTTATACTTGGTACCTCCTGTAAGAGCCCCTCATATTGTAAGAACTCATTATTCGCTTTACTTATTTCCCTCTTTAGAGCCCCCCTCGGAAGACCATACAAAATAAAGAGTTATAAGCCAGCTTTTAGGTATTTGTAAATGACTTCTTGCCCCTCAGTTCGCTGCTTTTAATCAAGGAGAAGTTATGCGTAGTTACGCTTAAGATTTTGTAGAAAACTCAGTTGGCTTGAGAGCAAGCCCTAAGTTGAGCTGTCCAAAAGCAGGTGGTTTGTTCGTTTGCATTTCTGCTTTCAGAAAGGAAATCAATGCAAGCGTGTCGCTAGAACTTAGGGGCCCGTCTTACGCATTTAGACTGATTTCAGTTTCCTTTGCCTCGTGTTTTCTGTTTTAAAAATAAGAACAGCAGCCACAATCTTTTCTTTATTAAAGCTGTTATGTGTTTTTTGTTACTTTTGTGAGATGACAATGAGAATGGGAAAATGTATTGTTAATATATTTTATCAGCGGTGGTAACTGCAAAAGTTGCTTTTTTCAGATCACTGCGTGAATATTTTAGCAGAATAGCTAATAACTTCTAGATATCAAAGAAACTTCTAGAATTAGTAGCTTACCATTTTATACAGTGTAAAACAGTTAAGAGGTTACCTCCATAATCAGTGTATTAACATACATGGCATACATCATGTGGAAGAGTTCAGATCCATGTGAAGCCTGAAGTATTCTGACTTAAGGTACTGATACTAAGACACTGAGACACTAAGAATGTTGTAAACATTGAGATGTCATAAAGATTGAATACCTATCATTCAAATAATGCAGAAGTGTCCAAATCTGTTTCCATGGGAATAGGTTTGTAAACTTGCCATAAATATACTTTTTAAAAAAGCATTTCATTTGACTTGGAATTAATAAGGATTTGGTTTTTTTGAAAATAACAAAAATGGAAGTTTAGTCTTGAGTGGCTAACATCTTGAGTGGCTAACATCTGATTGTACATACCATTATTTGATGGGAATGGGGTTCCTATATTAGGCTAGCCATACTGAAAAATTTTGTAATTTGTTGAAATGCTGAGCTGGCTTCCTAGAGGATTGATCTTCCTTTGTATTTTGACTTTTAGGTTCTATGTTTAATGCTAGTGGGAACTTGTCCTATGGGTGTGCTTTTTTGTTGTTGTTGTTCCCCTTTTTCTTTTTGGGAGAAACTGGGGTGTTTCAGTGACTGTTTTGACCTCTTATTTAGTTAAGGTTCCAGTCAGAACAAGCTAACACTCTTTCCTGGTGAAGTTAATAAATGTATTGTGTGTTCATGTCCTGAAATGACTTAAAAGTGTAAAATTTAATTGCAATGCTAGTCAAAACTATCCATAGGGATTCTACTTAAATCCTATTTTAAAGATCCTATTTTAAAGTATTTAAAAACCAGCTCCAACTTATTACAGACCTTTTATGAATAGGTTTAACTTGTCTTAAAGAAGTCTTTATTGAAAAAATAAAAATGTTTCCCCTAATTTTTAACCCATGTTAATTTCAGATTGCCAATAGTAAAAAGGGGTAGCTTTCATTTTTGTGAAAGTACCCTTAATGTTAACAGATATGAATTTGAGCAAGCTCTGGGAGATGGTGAAGGACAGGGAAGCCTGGCGTGCTGCAGTCCATGGGGTCGCAGAGTCGGACATGACTTGAGCAACTGAACAACAACCCCCTTAATCTTAATAATTTGTCCAGCAGTCATATGAAGACCAATTTTTTTTTTTAAAGAAAGAATTGCACAGTAATTTTATGAAACCTAAGTATTCAAGAGGATGGTTCCCACTGCTCCTGTGAATTTAGAGGCACTGGATGACAGCTTTTATTTCTCTTAAAGTTGTAAGAATCTCAGGTCAAAGGGGAAAGTACTTTTCCAAAATGATCAAGTGATTGAGGAAGGAGCTAAACTGTCTTAGGTAAACTTTTGAAGACTACATACAGGAAAGTGTACAGTTCTTAGGTGTATAGTTAAGTGATTTTTTACAAGTGAACACACTTGTATAACCGTTACCTGGATCAAAACACAGAACATTATCGGCACCCCAACAAATCTCCTTCATGTCCTTTTTTTCCCACTGTTACTTCCTAGATTAGTCTTGACGTTCAGGCTTTATGTAACACAGGTTCTTTGTGTCTGGCTTCTTTCCTGTAACACTGAGATATAACCATGTTGCTGCTTGTGATAATCCTTCCCTTCGAGTGCTGCATAGCAGTCTATTGTAGAAGTCTGCCACACACTATGTCTCTCCTTCACTGCTAATAAGCATGTGGATTCTTTCCAGTTTTGGAAACAGATGCACTGAGCATTCTTGAACTGTACCTTTTGCTGTACAAAAATGTATTTGCATTTCTATTGAATATAAGTGGAATTGTGAGATTACAGTATAGGTGACTAGTTTTCTACAGTGGTTATATCAGTTTATCCTCTAGTAGCCTTGTATGTGAGAATTTGAAAATCCATACATTTTGATTGACTGGTATTTCTATAAAACAGCTGCCAGTTCTTGGGGTGTTAACCATACTAAGATTTCGCTCTAATGTCTCAACTCCTGTTTTCAGATATGGCTCGTGGACAGCAGAAGATTCAGTCTCAGCAGAAAAATGCCAAAAAGCAAGCTGGACAAAAGAAGAAACAAGGACATGACCAGAAGGCTGCTGCCAAAGCTGCCTTAATATATACCTGCACTGTCTGTAGGGTAAGAGGAACTGAAAGACATAGTTCCCTACAGCCGTACCACCCTGAATGTGCCCAGTCTTATCTGAAAGGCATAACTCTCTCATGGACAGTTCTTTCATTAGGGATTGGTTTGTATAGGTTAAAATTTTGCAAACATAGCAAGATAAATGCTTTACTTGAAATAGGAGATTTGAGAGGTGATTGTGTTAGGAACCCATCTTCATTCTTCTGTTCAATGATTATATATATATATGTGTGTATGTGTTTTGTCTGTGCCTTGAGGCACATAAGAATCTTAGTTCCCTGACTAGGTTTTGAATCTGTGTCCCCTGTAGTAAAAGCACAGAGTCCTCTAACCACTGAACCACCTTAAAACTCCCAACAATTATATTTTTGGAATAGCTCCTCTGGCCAGACACAGTTCTCTTGGTGTTATTGAGAAGGAATGAACAAAGCAAAAACCCTTTCCTCATGGAGAAAAAAGATGTCTTCTTAAGGGCAAATAATATACTTTGAACTTCATAAGAAAAGTCAGATTTACATTCTTAATTTAGAGCTATATAAGACACCTCTGGTTATATACTTGGCTTTTTTTTTTCCTTTGCTAAATTTGTAGTTATGTCCTCAAAACTAGAGTATATTCACGTTGAGGGCTTTGACTAGCATTAATGTGTTTTATTAGGATGAAGAAGAATCATAACAGCTGCTATTGAGTGCTTACGAGGTACCAGACACTGAGCCACATGTTTTACATGTATGCGCCCATTAATCACACAACTCCTCTATGGCATAAAGTACTTTCATTCTTATTTTACAGAAGAGTAAATTGAGTCATGGGGAGTTAAATAACTTCTGCTGGGTCACCCAGCTAGTATGTTGGAGAGCTGGGATCTGAACCCTCCAGGTCCACCTCCGAAGCCCACCTTCTGGACCACACTGCCACGAAGTTTTTCTTAAATTCCAGGCCAGGGTCTTTTTTTGCCTGTTTAAACTCACTACTTTTTCTTCTTAGTATTTTTTATTTTTGGCTGCGAGGAGTCTTTGCTGCTGCTAGTGGACTTTCTCTAGTTGCGGGGACAGGGGGATACTCTGCAGGCTGCTCGTTGTGGTGGCTTTTCTTGTTGAGGAGCGCAGGTTCTGGGGCACAGGGCCTTCAGTAGTTGCAGCACTCATGCTTAGGAGTTGTGGGGTGCAGGCCCGGCGTGTGCGTGTTCAGTACTTGAGATTCATGGGCTCTAGAGCTTGGGCTTAGTTGCTCCACAGCATGTGGAATCTTCCCAGACCAGGGATTAAACCTGTGTCCCCTACATTGGCAGGTGGATTCTTATCCACTGTGCCACCAGGGAAGTCCCCTAAGGTCACCACCGTTGAAGTTAGTAAATAAAAGTGCCAAAGGAAAAGTGCATGGTGAGGTTGTTCCAGTTAAAACAGACTTTTTTTCCCGTATGTATGGGTAGAATTGGTAGTATGGATGGGAAGTGGCTCAGTTGCTCAGTCATATCTGACTCTTCGCTGGGATTCTGCAGGCAAGAATACTGGAGAGGGGATGCCATTTCCTCCACCAGGGGATTTTCCCAACCCAGGGATCAAACCCATGTCTCTTACATCTGCGTTGGCAGGCAGATTCTTTACCACTGCACCACCTGGGAAGCCCATGGTTGGGAAGGGATATTGATAAGACTTGATTGATTCCTGGACTAAAGTTAATCTTTTATTGAAGTCATTACCGATGAAAGAATTCCTAACTCCTTAAAAGTTCTCATTAAGAGAAGAAGGTAAAAGTAAATTTCACTAAATTACTAATGAAAAAATACTTTGAGTATTTCTCTAAAAATACTAAGAGTATCTCATATAGAACTCACAACAACAAAAAATGTTTATTTAATGTTTTATCTAATGTAATGCGCTTAAATAATAAATAATTGAATGTCTTTGCCTAGTTAAGTCAGTTTAGCGTAGTATTTGAGGTCTGAAGTATCTAGTACTAATTTAAACACAGGTACTGGGCAAATTAAACTATAGATTTTAGTTTCGTTAGCACATAAAATGCAGATAGTAAAAACTGATCTAAGATTACTGGAAGATTCTGTGAAAAGTTTGGTAACAATGCTTAACATGTCCAGTAAATGTTGTCTATTGTTTGTTGTTAATCAGGTAATATTCTCTGTGACCCATCCCTTTTTTATATGTGAAATGTGGGATATGCTATGAATTTCTTTGCTACAAAGTCCTTTTCGTGTGTCAGCCAGTAAGTTAAAGGAATTTAAAGTGTTTTGCAGTAGTTGTTGATCATGAGTAGGCTTAGGATTTTAAAAGCACACTTTTGTTTCATGAATCAGGTCTAACTCTTCTTTTTTGCACAATTTAAAAAATTAGACACAAATGCCAGACCCTAAGACCTTCAAGCAGCACTTTGAGAGCAAGCATCCCAAGACTCCACTTCCTCCAGAATTAGCTGATGTTCAGGCATAAAGTTGTTTACAGGTAATTGACATTTTTTTTTTGTTAATGTCAGGTTGTATACAAGAGCAGAATTATCTCTTGTAATTGTAAAATTGATTTCTATCTTCTAGCTGAGACTTCACTACTGCCCTCTTTTAAGTTAACATTTAACTTTGAATTGTTAGAAGTCCATTTCCCCCGACCATATCCTTTCAATGCCTTTGAAACATCTAAGTTTTTACCACTGTAGCCAAAAATGGGGTGAGGTGATGCTGGCCAACTCTAGTCCAAGAATGGAGGAGTTTTCAGCTTAAAGAAAATAACCATTATGAAAGTATCTGAGGATCTTGCTCCCAGAAATGATGCAGACCATAGTCTGTGAGTGCTTTTTGTTGGTATTTGACTGAGGGTGCTTAGCAGAGTGCGTTAGAATATAAGGTAGGGTGTAGGCATTCACTATAAACTGGACAGTCACTTGAAAATAATCAGTTTGTACTTTCTGTGTGGTTGGATTTTTTTCCCTAAATGGTGATGGTATATGTATGAGAATTATTTCTTTTTATATTCATCAAAGATCTGTTTATAAAACTTAGTTGACAGATCTATCAGGCTAACTTCATAGCTTAGGCATGTTTTGCTTTTTTTTAAAGACACTTGAAATACGTGTAAATCATATTTATGTAATATTCACATTCACTGAACATCTTATGTTTTATAGGTGAATACGTGACACCTTTGATTCTTCTACTGTCTCAGACCTTAGGTAACAAACCTGCAGCTGCTTTTCTAACAAACTGTTGATCAGCAAAATAAAGGGGCTACAGAAACACTCATTTTTATGCTGTTCCCTTTTGGGCTTCATGCAAAGACAATTCTGTGTAAATGTACAGTTGACTCTGATTTGGAAATCTGAAAATCAGTCCATCCTTGTTATAAAAAATTTTTTTACAATTGTAATTATATTGATGTTCATATTGTGTAAAATAACTCATTTAATAAAGTAGTACTTTGATTTTACAACATCACAGGATAAATGGTTTTAGAAATTCTGTTCTTTCTACATTATTTGCCTTATAAATATCTAATGAATTCATCAGCTGAAATTGCAAGCGCAGTTCTTAGGTCCTTTTCTCAGTTCAGGGGCAGGTTCATAGTTAAACCAGAGTAGACTCATTCACTAATTTGTGCACAGAATTTTATTGGCAGTTGCTGACCTAGGTGAAGAATGACTTACCTGCTGCCTTAGTATATTGCAATTGTGTCATTTTTCCCTCTTCCTGTGATTGAGGTTGGACTATTTCAGCTTGCTATGTGACCTGGCTATACCTGCCAGCCAGGTATAGCCTGTAGATAACTGATATATTCTTCAGATTGGTTGGATTGTCAGTGAGCCCTTCTGAAAAATTATGTTCTAAAGTATGTATATGCCACATGAAATAAGCAGTCTGTTGCATAATACAAAATATGGAACATTTGTGAAGTGGTAAAGCGCTATCTTTTATAAATTATACTTGATTCTTTGAAAATTGTTTAAGTTCTTTGATTTGAAATTGAAGTCCATAATTTTGGAAGGGGTTTTTGGAAGTTAATAACAATTTGGCCAATTTATGAATGGATTTTGCAGTAACGGAAGGATTGGAATGACTTGTGGCTGGGTTAATTCCCAGAACAGTCTCCTTTCTTTCCTTTTTAAGTTAATAGTTGATTTTAGGAGTTTACTTTGTGCTGGTTCCTAAAATCAAAGACTGTGTATAGTATGACTTCCATGTGAACTAGAAAAGTATTAAAATAGGCCTATATCCACATTTTTTTTTTTACTCTTACGGATGGGGAAGTGGGTTGGTTCCGATAAATGCAGTAAATCCTACCCAATTAAAAAAGACTAATTTTAGATTTCTTCTAATTTGCTTTTGCCAACTGTTAATACTAAGTGAAACCACTGTAACTCAGTTTAAATTTTAAAGTTGATTTAATAGGAAGAACATGCAAATATTTACTGGTATTGCTTAGAGCCGCAAATCTGATCCTGTGGATTGATTACAAAATGCATTCCCTCTTTCTGCTGTAACTCATCACTGCATTTGTTTTATAGCTGTGCATTTTCTGCCCACCTTGTTGGTCTTTAGTGTAAGTTTAAAATAAGATATTTCCAAGAAAAAGCTTCAGTGGTGATAGTTTCTTAGCAACTCCTATTCTTATACTCTTACTTTAAAATAGTCATTTTTTTCCATGTACTTAATTTCCTCAGTTTCAGATTTATTATCTGTTAATTCCAAATATGTTGGTTACTAGAACATTAGAATTTGCCTAAATTTGCCTAATTGCTTACAGTGGGTATTACAGAAGTTATGGTTAAATTACAATTTTAAAGTTTTTAAAAGTGCTTTGAGCATATGTATATTTATGTTAGTAACAGATCATTTACAAACCTTTTACAAGTTTTGTTTTTTTTTCTTAAATTTGCTTTCTTGACTGTAATTCAGAATAAAAGCGTTATGTTCTTGTGTTTAACCCTTTTTTATAAGCAGCTGAAGACACCATATTTAACTAGATCTCAGTGATAGGGAAATGGCTCCCTTGATGTTGATAAGACATTCTTATACTTTATGTGAGGATTGTTAGTGCAGGCCCCTTTTTTTGTGTTTGGCTTAAATCTACTAGAAGGGGAAGATTTTCAGCATCTTCATTATTTAATTTGAAGATTCTTTAACAGATGACAGCTTAGTTATAAAACTGCTATGGTGTCTTCGAAGACTTGATAAAATGCACAGAATTGCTCCTATTGTATTCTGTATTACCATTAGTTGCCAAAAGGAATGGGGTTAAGATTACACTTGTTTCCATTCTCTTTCTTATGGATCTACATCCCCATGTTTAACTGACACATTGGGGGCTCAGTTGTGTGCTGTAATGTCTTATTAAAGAAGATATTAAAGAAAACTAAACTAGTCTAATTTCTTCTACATTTTAGGAGGTTTTTATATTGCCTCTTCCCAGTTTAAAATAATTTCTTTTCAATTCAGAATTGCCTCTTGAGTGTAGAATTGGTAGTTCTAAGGGTGACAGATTTCTTTCATTTTTCAGTGTTTTTCCTTTATCTATTTGGGATCTATAGGATACTTAAGAAAGAGAAAAAAGCTTTGCTTAGAACCTTGCTATATTGAATTAGTAGAGGAAATAATCGACTATTAATCTAAAAACAATACTAAAATAAAAAATGCTTAGATCAGTTAATTAAATTGGATAAGTCCTTAAAGACATAGACTCAGATTCGAGCTAACACTTTTTGTGTTGTATTAAGCTACTGTGTAGCTGATTAATCACAGCATATAAAACCTGAGATGTATGTATCATGAATAAGGTAGACTTTACCAGCATTACTATTTTGCCCCTCCAAAACCTTTGTTTTTCATTTTTTAAGTATGTGGATTGTACTGTACCTGTTTTAAAATGTGGTTAATATAGAGGGCTTTTTCTATAATACAGTGACCCACCCACCACAGTCCAAACTATAACTGAAATATATTTAAACTTATGTTTCTACATTAACTCATTTGTGCTAGAATTTTCATTTGGGGGGCAGTTTTTGGTATGGTTTAGTTTTGGTCAGAGAATATACTTTTTAGAGTGTATCACAATGAGGATCAACACTAGGGGGTTGTGTTTACTGTGACTTTACATTCTGAGATCTTTCAAGCTAGCTTAATTTTATCTGTTAAAGTTTCAGAAAACTCTTTACTCCCAGTGTAAAGATTTAATAAAACATCTATCTGTTTGGCTGAGAAAATAGATGTTTTATTAACGAAAGTACAACTTGTCTTTATTAATTGTGGATTACCATATTAAACTGAAAATTAAATGTCTTCTATTTTAAATGTTCTTTGGCTATACTGTTTACTAAGTTACCATCCTTTGGGAGTTTTTTAACCATTGTTTAGCTCCAATTTTTTGTATATAATACAGCTCCAAATTTAAAATCTACTCATAGACTTCAGTCATTTATTTAGATCCATAAGGGTATATCTATATTGTGAAGTAATTCTGTTAAAATCATATTCCTTTCTAGTCATTTTTAAATTTATACAGTATCATTGTTTCTTACATGATATTAATAATAACAGCTTAGGGTTTGGTAGACAGAAGTATTTCACTTTATCACCACTTGTGTTGTAAAATTCAGAATGGGACCTGCATTTTAGGATTCTAATTTATTAAAATTTTAATTAAGAAATAGGCCATCATAGTATTTCCTCTAACAATGTTAAGTGTTTCTCAAAATGAGATCTATAGCTAAGGTGACCATCTCTGGTTTGCCAAAGACACCACTTTGGCTTAAATTTTGATTTCATATTAATTTATATTTAATATCAAAGTAATATTGCAGGTAATCTACTTCAAAATCTCAATATTGCCTCCTTCCCTCATATCAGTTTCTAAGGTCACTGGCCACGCCCCCGCAGCTTGCGTCATCTTAGTTACCTGACCAGGCATTGAACCTGGGCCCACAGCAGTGAAAGCCCTGAGTGCTAACCACTGGACCACCAGGGAATTCCCTGAAGTGCTTTTTGTAAATGTTAAGTTTATTTTAAAATGACTATGGTACCCAGAAATTCTTAAATGGGAATGTGGGATACTGGCAAGGTTTGTCTTTCAAAGGCCTTGAATCTATTTTATTTAATTATTTTAATATATCCTACTGAGACTTAAATATCTGGTAAAATTAACTAGCTTTTAAAACTCCGACATGCCTCTATTCACAGATAGTCATATAAACTTTATATTGTTTGTACCGCATTATTCAGACTTTTGATTCCTGCTCATCGTTTTATCCAGAGGACTTAGGGGAAGTAGTCAGATGGGTTAAGAGGTGCTGCCTGTTAGTATAGAACACTTGTACTGAGGAAGGAAGGGAAGTCTGTAGCATTGATTGCAAGTCAGACATCCTCTGGGCTAACCATATTGAAAACTTCTGATTTTGATATAGGATGCTTCTACATGTTATTTGATCTGGATCTCTGAATTTTTGTTTGTTTGTTTTTCTTCGTGGTGAAGAAGGTTTATTCAGGGAAGAAACACTCTATACGCAGAATGTGGGCCATCTTGGAAGCCAGGAGAGGCAAGAGCAGCCTCTGAAATTTTCCATAAATTCTTAATTTGGGGATACTTGAGAAGTTGTAAAGGTAGTACTGGAAGGTTCTTCTATCCCTACACCCAATTTCACTTTACCCTCATATTATAATCTTACATTATTCTCTTTGTCAGAACTAAGAAACCATCGCTGGTATGTTATCAGCTGCAGTTTATCTGTAATACCCTTTTTGTGTTCCAGGATCCAGTCCAGAATACCACACTGTATTTAGTTATTTTGTCTTTTTTGTCTCTTGTGGCCTGTGATTGTTTCTCAGTCTTTGCCGTATTCTTTATGACCTTCACAGTTTGGAGGTGCATGCAGGTATATTGTAGAATGTCTCTCAAATTGAATTTGTCTTTTTTCTCATGGTTACTTTGGGGTAACAGGTGTTTGGGAAGAAAACCACAAAGGTGAAGTGCCCTTCACCTATCATCTCGGAGATGAATGATCCCCATGTGACATCACTGGTGATGTTAACCTCTGTCCCTCAGTTAAAGTGCTGTGGGTCAGGTTTCTCCACTGGAAAATCACTTTTTTTCTTTCCATATGCTGTCTTTTAAAAGTATTGGGATGTCCAGCCCTTACTCAAGGGGAGTGGGGATTTAGCTCCACCTGCTGGAGGGGAAAATATGTACATTATTTGAAATTCTATAAGGAGGATTTGTTCTCCACCTTTGTTTATTTGGTCATTTATTTATATCCATGTGGATTCAGTACTCTTACTTGGCTATTCAGGTTATTCTGGCTTTGGCCATCGGGAGCTCTTTCACATTGTCTCACATGTCCCTTTGATATGCCCCGTTCGTTTTTGAGCATTTCTTTATTACTGTGGGAAGCTCCGGGCTAATCTTGTGTGTTCCCTGCACCAGCCCTGGAAGGAGCTATTTCTCCAAAGAGACCTGATTTCTTTTATTGGAGAATGGTATTTAGAAACCAAGATCTGGGCACTGGATATGAGGGGTTTTGTTTTTATTTATGAAATGTTCAACTGTTTTCTACCATTAATATTATCTGTGGGTTGTGGGGAAGAAAAGTATTGTTCTCCCAGATCTTTAGGCAGTAGACTATGAATGAGTAGTTTTCATCATTCCTGAAGCGTGCTCTTTAAAAAATTTTTGTTTTATTTTTCTGCTTTTGTTTCTTAAAGCATTCTGTTACTGACATTTGAGAATAATATATGTGAAGTTGTTCTATAAACTGTAAAGTATTAGTCACTCAGTCATGTCCAACTCTTTGCGACTCCATGGACTGTAGCCCGCCAGGTTCCTTCTGTCATGGGATTCTCCAGGCAAGAGTACTGTAGTGGGTTGCCATTCACTTCTCCATACAAATTGTAAAGCATTATATAAAAGGGATGAATTATAGAAAATGTAACAAAGTTCCCTAATCTTTAGAAATTAAAATTTGTTTTAAGGGATATCATATTTATATAATTTTAGGCTATATTAAGTGCTCTGCATGTCTTAGAGACAGTAATGTCGACAAGAATACATAGGAAGGAGATGGTGCATGGGTTGGAGAGGTTGGCCTGTGCTGGGGAGGAGCAGTGCACGGGGGAAGCAGAGTCAGGGTGGTTGGTGGGCTCAGGCAAGGACATAAAGTTTCTCTGACAGAAAGTGAGCAGGCAGCCAGAGCACCAGGCTTGTGAATGAGAGCCTTTGAGTCCACGGCTCAGAGTGGGAGCAGGCATTCGAAGGGGAGCAGATTGTGCGACGCACATACCCTGCAGTGAATAGCTCATTTTACTGCCAACACCACAGGGGCCCTTTCAAGGTTTGGGGACAGGGAAGTGACATGTTACTAGGATTAATATTCAACAGTGAGATACGGTGTTGGTACTGTTTTGATAGAGATCTTTTTACAATCTCTTGCACTTTCCCTGTCCATAATTGAACTTGGGATTATTCAGTGTCATTAAGAATGCAGATTTACAGGTAGACACTTGTTCTGCTGTAGTGCAGTGGTACTGTGAGGACTCAAAAACCTGTGTTTAGGGAGGTTTGCCTCTGCTGTAAATGGCCCCAGACAACAGCAAGTCTGTGATATTTGGGTCGGGAAGATCCCTGGAGAAGGCAGTGGCGACCCACTCCAGTATCCTTGCCTGGAGAATCCCATGGACGGAGGAGCCTGATAGGCTATAGTCCACCAGGTCGCAAAGAGTCGGACAGGACTGAGTGACTTCACTTTCACTATAAAAGTAATACATTTTCATTATCTGTTGAATTCTGGAGAATATAGTAAAGTTGAATATTGAAACATTGTAACAGAAACTTTTTGGTGAATATTCTGTCTTACATACACACCTACATACCTGTGCATACATGGCAGATATATTTAAGTTAATACACACTTGCATGTGATTCTTTGCATATTATGTTTTTGTGCTGTGCCATTTCACTAACGTTATAACAAGTGGAGTTTTCTTCATATAAAGTTCGTAAGTGAATTTTTGCGGAGTCAGTGCCTAGGTTCGAAAGACCCCCTGGAGGAGGGCATGGCAACCTCCTCCAGTATTCTTGCCTGGATAATTCCATGGGCAGAGGAGCCTGGCAGGCTGCAGCCCATGGGGTCACAAAGAGTCAGACTGACTGAGTGACTGAGTGCACAGCACAATGATCCATAGGGTAGATTTGCTGTAGATTTTTTTGGTCGTATAATAATTGCCCTGTTGTTGATCATTTAAATTTTCTCATGCAGAAGGCTTTGTTTCCACATTTAGAATTCAGCATCATAAACTTTAAAGCTCATGCAAGGAGGTAGGTCATGATTCTGAAGAATGTGTTGTACTTTATTAAAATAGAAGATGAGAAAGAGCCTGAGCAGAAGGCTGGTAGCAGAGGGGAGCGGGAGCATGCTATGGTTGACCTTGAATATTATTGCATCCCCTTTTTGGATACGTGCGCACTCTTCCTTGAACTTGGTAGCTTAAGCATGGTGTATTGTATTTCCTTAATTTGTAGTGGAGCTTGAGCATCTTAATTATATGAAGTACAAAAGTTATAGGATCTGTCTATACTACTTGCTGGACATCTTAACAGATAAAGTGTAAAACCACAGTTTGCATATAAGGCATATTTTTTATTCAAGGGTGATGAAATTTGCTTGATATATTGTTATCTGCCTGTTACAGAGAAAAGGACAGTTATTTTTATTATGTGAGTTCAACTTACAGTAACAGAATAGGCTTTTGTGTTTCTAGATCTTTTTAGATTTCTCATAAAAATAGAGAAATAGATTTCTCAACCAAATAGACTGTATTTAAGCCTGGGTTTAAGTAGCCAGTATTTCTGATAGGAACAGAGTTCCTTAAATAGAATAGAGGTTGTTTAAAGCTATACATGAGTGACCCAGTGAGAAAAAGGACAACATCCAGGTTCAAATTTGGCTCTGCTTTTCCCTAGCTGAGTGAACTCGGACAGGTCAGTTCACTTTCTGAGCTATGGAATCTTCAGTCATCTTACAAAGTGTAGAAACCTAATAACACCTCAGAGGATTGTTCTGACTTAAGGAGTGAGTGACATCCTCAATATGAGTCCCTTCCAGTCCCTGATGCTGAGCATTGGTGCTCATAACTTAGCTTTCTTCCCCTTCTCTCCCTTTCCCCTACCCTTCTACTGAAATACAGTACATAATGTGTCTCATACATACCCTTCTTGTTTTTTTCCTGTTTCTTCTTGTGCTTTTTCTCACTGAAATGCTTTCTCTTCTCTTCATCTAAGCCCAGGCTCGTGTGGATGTAATATCCATTCTTCAGGACTCAACTCAGGTGCTGATTTTTTTCCTTGAAGATCAGCATTTTTAAAAAATGTGCTAAATGTGGAAAAGAGGAATACATAATAAACATGAAACATGCCTCAGTTCATTTCAGTTGCTCAGTCGTGTCCGACTCTTTGCGACCCCGTGAATCACAGCATGCCAGGCCTCCCTGCCCATCCATCACCAACTCCTGGAGTTCACCCAAACTCATGTCCATCGAGTCGGTAATGCCACCCAGCCATCTCATCCCCTGTCATCCCCTTCTCCTCCTGCCCCCAATCCCTCCCAGCATCAGGGTCTTTTCCAATGAGTCAACTCTTCGAATGAGGTGGCCAAAGTATTGGAGTTTCAGCTTTAGCATCATTCCTTCCAATGAACACCTAGGACTGATGTCCTTTAGGATGGACTGGTTGGATCTCCTTGCAGTCCAAGGGACTCTCAAGAGTCTTCTCCAACACCACAGTTCAAAAGCATCAGTTCTTCGGCACTCAGCTTTCTTCACAATCCCAACTCTCACATCCATACATGACCACTGGAAAAACCATAGCCTTGACTAGACGGACCATTGTTGGCAAAGTAATGTGTTTGCTTTTTAATATACTATCTAGGTTGGTCATAACTTTCCTTCCAAGGAGTAAGTGTCTTTTAATTTCATGGCTGCAGTCACCATCTGCAGTGATTTTGGAGCCCCCAAAAAATAAAGTCTGACCCTGTTTCCACTGCTTCCCCATCTATTTCCCATGAAGTGATGGTACCAGATGCCATGATCTTTGTTTTCTGAATGAGCTTTAAGCCAACTTTTTCACTCTCCTCTTTCCCTTTCATCAAGAGGCTTTTTAGCTCCTCTTCACTTTCTGCCATAAGGGTGGTGTCATCTGCATATCTGAGGTTATTGATATTTCTCCCAGCAACCTTGATTCTAGCTTGTGCTTCATCCAGCCCAGCGTTTCTCATGATGTACTCTGCGTAGAAGTCAAATAAGCCAGGTGACAATATACAGGCTTGACGTACTCCTTTTCCTATTTGGAACCAGTCTGTTGTTCATGTCCAGTTCTAACTTGCTTCCTGACCTGCATATAGATTTCTCAAGAGGCAGGTCAGGTGGTCTGATATTCCCATCTCTTTCAGAATTTTCCACAGTTTCTTGGGATCCACACAGTCAAAGGCTTTGTTGTTGTCAATAAAGCAGAAATAGATGTTTTTCTGGAACTCTCTTGCTTTTTCCATGATCCAGCGGATGTTGGCAATTTGATCTCTGGTTCCTCTGCCTTTTCTAAAGCCAGCTTGAACATCTGGAAGTTCACGGTTCATGTATTGCTGAAGCCTGGCTTGGAGAATTTTGAGCATTACTTTACTAGTGTGTGAGATGAGTGCAATTGTATGGTAGTTTGAGCATTCTTTGGCATTGCCTACCAACTATTAAAACTAATGTTGAGGAGACTAAATTTTAGAAGGGCAAAGTTCCTGAAAAGCAGTAAGTAAAAATACTTGTTTCAGTTAAGTCACGATAACAAGGAATGGGTGTTGGGTAGTGCTGCCTTAGCAAATCCTATTGGTATGCCATGTATTTTGTGAAAGTCTCACTAGAAATGAAACAAACACATGATAATGAAATACTAGAGGGACACGTGATCTCATTGAATGTTAAATTTGGCCTTGATTATAGTCACAGCTCAGCTGTATAAATTTACAGAATTTGATACTCAAATCTGAACTGTCATTCTAGGATGAGATGCTACCCAGGTGAGAAGCTGCCCAGAGGCTAGAGATAGATAATTTGTGTCTTGATTTTCAGAAAACACAAGAGTGAATGTTAAAGAAAGTGCAGGATGGGAAATGTGCTCTTAGTCTCTAGGTAATGTGTACATCGTCTTTTTACCGTGAACCTCCCTTTTCCTCGCTTGGACTAATGTCCTGTGTAGTTGAGTCACATCCTCGTCTTCTGAAGCTGTTAGGTAGGGTCTCCATCGCCCAGCAGGCGCACACACACACCTGGGCTGAGTGTGTGGCTGAGTCCTGCACCTGAGGCTGCAGCGCGTGCTCAGAGCCTGCCCCTTCCACTGCCGTATTTGATGCCATGCTCCTGCTGTGTGAATTACTCGCTGTCCTGAGTAACTCGCACTACCCCTTTCTTGCCTCCACATAGTTTTTCTGCCTTGTAATTAGGGTGTCAGCTTTCTTCTCTGTTTTTTGAGGCCTGTCTCTGACATCCTGATGCGTTCCAGTTATCTCCTAGCCTCCTGGAGTAGTCTTACTGTTGCAACATTATGTATACGGTTCTTTTAGGGTTCTTAAGGAATTGGCTTGTTTTTGTGTCTACCTGAATGTTAATGGCAGAGCATGCAGCTGTTTTCCAGTGGAGCATTCCCTAAATTGCCAGAAGCCATTTGCAATGCTTTTGTAGATTATTTTTTAAAAAACTTCTTTGGATTTACTTTTTTGGGGGCGGGGGGGATTTACTTTTTTTTGGTGACTTAGCCCATAAAGAGTACTTGTTACAGGCAATGCTGTACATGTAGAATACTTTATAGTTTACAAAATATTTGTCCTTTTATGACAGGCATGTAAAAATATACTTCAGATCAAGGGGCAGCTTAATAACACGTCTTAATTTCAACAAGGCAGCGTAATTTATTGTAATCAGGATAGCAAGATTTCATACAGGTAGTAGTACGTTTGAGTGGACTTTAATTGTGAACTCTTGTATTGATGGGATTAATAGATATGTGTCAACATGTCAAATTCCATAAAGCCCTGTGCTGTCCAGTGTAACCTGTGTGTGTGTTACACGCACATGTATATGCATGTGATCAGTTTACAGAGGACACACAGTTTGGAGGGAAACTAAAAGGTCTTACAGGCTGAAACAAATCTAACCAAGAAGAGGCAGTTTAAGTGGGAGACATGTACATCTGGTTAGGATTTATAGAAATTGCCTTTGCAATTCCAAAATTGGCACAGGAGTCTGTCTCAGCATTTTTTTTTTTTTTTTTTAATGTGAGAACCAGTGTGTCAGTTTATTGTAGGTTTTTAGGAGTCAAGCATGATTTAACTGCTTTAAAAGCTAGGAATGCAGCTTTTTTTGTTGTTGAGTCGCTCAGTCATGTTCGACTCTTTGCGACCCCATGCACTGTAGCTAACCAGGCTCCCCTCTGTTCATGGGGAGGTCCTAGAGAAGCCTGTCGAATGCAGTCCATGGGGTTTCTAGGCAAGAATGCTGGAGTGGGCTGCCATTCCCTTCTCCAGGGGATCTTCCCGACCCAGGGATCGAACCCACATCTCCTACATTGCAGGTGGATTCTTTACTGCTGAGCCATCAGGGAAGTCTGAACACATTAATCACGCAAAGTCATCTTCGTTCATTGACAGCCAGTTGTCATTTTAAAATTATTTTTGGCTGTGCTGGGTCTCCATTGCTGCATATGGGCTCTCTCTGGTGGCAGCGATCCGGGGCTACTCTCATTGAGGTATACAGGCTCCTCAGTGCCGTGGCGTCTCTCATCGCAGAGCGTGGGCTCGGTGGTTGTGGCTTGCAGGCTCTGTAGCTGGTGGGCTTCAGTAGTTTTGCCACACAGGCTCGGTAATTGTGGCCCATTGGGTGTATTTGCACTGTGGCATGTGTAGTCTTCCCAGACCAGGGATCGAACCCACGTCTCCTGCATTAGCAGGCAGATTCTTCATCCGCTGCACCAGCAGAGAAGTCCAGGAACGTTATCTTCTAAGGAGTTGTGATCCTGGTCTCAGGATTTAATGAAGGTCAGGTTCTTGATGGCTCATTGCAAAAAGAATTGAGTGAGAGACAAAGTGATTGGTAAGAAGTGGATTTATTTAGAGAGAAACGCTCTCCACAGAGATAGAATGGCCCATCTCAGAAGGCAAGAGGCTTGTTGTTTTTAAATGAAGCACTCCATTCAGTGAAAGAAGAGGTCTGAGATGGAGAGTAGACAGTTGACTGTGTTAGCAACCTTCCAGGGGTCTCCCTTGCAGTGAGGGGGTAGATCTGAAGCCATGAGTGAGATGACCTCATTGTAAGAACAGTCATTGCAGTGCCTGGATCTATACAGTAGATTATGGCTTAGATAATGGATAAGATAATGGCTTGCTTTCTGGAATGCCATGGAATGAGCGTCTCTTCCCCAAAGTTCTTAGCAAAGAGGTTGCCCAGTCATGTCTGGGCAGTGCAACAAGATTTTCCAGCACTTGGAAAATCTATCCACTTTACCTCCTGCTCTTGTATTTTGATCAAGTTTCGTCACCAGGAAAATAGAAAACGCAGTGGAAAGAATTGCTGTTATTATTTTAACGTAAGTGCTTGATCTTTAGTTGTCCTCATTCTTCTCAGATACAAGTTTTAAATGGAGGGGGGTAATGAGTCAGGATAGGAGACAGTATACCTTGATCACATTTGGATTTGAGAATACCTTGATCACATCTGACAACAGGGTGTATTATGGTCAGTATTCTAATAGATTCCTAGATGTCACACTTCGTGTTTCTTTTTATCACAGATAGTATTGTAATACTGCAAATATTGTTTGTCCAGAACATTCTTCTTGTCAGTGGACTCCACATTTAAATTACAGGTTCTCTTTAAAAAAAATCCATATGCTACTAATGTATTTATTGATCACATGCAGGTACTTAGTAAATTATCTTACATTAGCACCTGAAGTATACATGCCTAACTTTGGAAACCATTGCTCTTTGGCATAGAAGTTGGGATCTTGATTTCCCATTTGCTACTAAGCTGAAGAGTCTCTGGAAACTTTCAGGTGCCTAGATCTATGTAAATTTGTAAAAGGATATGAAATGTAAAAAGGGGCCAAGCCATGTATAAAATGTTTTGCAAACCATGTGAAAGAGTGTTAGATACTTGCCCTTGAAAAGTGGACTGGTAAGGGGTGGATGGCACCTTCTTTTGAGTATTTAGTACATATAGTTTGGAACATGATGCTGGACTTAGAGAAGTCAGACTGAAGAGAGAGGTTTGTATTAATATGTATAAAGGTGATCTTTGAAACCTTAGAAATAGACCATATCTTTGAGGCAGTATGTAGTCAAAAGAGCAAGCAGCTGAGTATAAAACTTAGGAGAGTTTAGAGGATGGGTAGAGAAGGAGCTGGAAACCGTAACTGAAAGAGTAGTCGAAGGGGTCCTCGGAGATACAGGCTTGAGAAAGAGAAGAAGAGCGAAGGCTGGGTAGTCAGGCCTGTGTACTCACCGTTAATTTCATGAGTGCCGCTTTGCACCAGTGTGGAGTCAGCACGTTCTTGACCTTGGAATTCATCTTGCAGATGCTGCCCTGGGGTTGAGGGAGTGCCGTTTCAGGACCTGGAAGGGATGGAAGCTGAGTGGTAAAGAAGGGGCAGGTGTAGACCACCGCCTGGGAAAGCGAGGCAGTGTCACATGGCCGGTGCCCATTCGGGCCTTCAGGGCCTCTCTCTGAGCGGCCTAAAGCGCTGACAGCCTGGGAACCCTATTTGTAGCTGCCAGAGGAACGTGCCAACCATTTAAAAGGAACTGTGAGGACATGCAGTTTCTAGGCTTAATCAGCTTGATTTGTAATTAAAATGTTGATGTGAAATATTTAGAAATAGCCTCTGAACACATGCTCTTGGATGTTTCTGCCTTTGGGGATGTGTACAGTAGCCTTCATTGGTGGCGTGAAAATAGAGTAACCTCGACGCAGCTACCCGTTGTTGGTTGAACAAGGTAATGCAGACCTTGTGATACGCTCTCTGGCCACGGTTTAACCCCCGAGATCTATTTTACTCTTTTATTTACTTTTGGCTGCACTGGCTCTTCGTTGCTACACGCGGGCTTTCTGTAGCTGCAGTGCATGGGCTTCTTATTGCAGAGGCTTTTCTTGCTGGGGAGCACGGGCTCTTGGCGCGTGGACTTCAGTGGTTGTGACTGGCTCTCGGCACGTGGGCTTCAGTAGTTGTGACTGGCCCCCGGGCACGCGGGCTTCAGTAG